>NW_027045190.1:931323-1217443 GCF_028017835.1 Emys orbicularis
CTGCCCCTGCTTTCCTGCCCTGGCAGCTCAGGACCCCAGAACCCTGTCTTGTTGAGCCAGACACGCCCGTCTGCTCCAACACAGACCCAGGGTCTGAATTACTTGCCCAAAGCTGCAGGCTTAACCTGAAAGCAGCTCACAGAAGCTCAGGTTCAGCTGTTTGTCCTCTGTGACCCTAAATCCTTTTCATAGTCCCTGCTTTCCAGGCTACGGTTCCCTAGGCTCTAGGTGTGGCCACCAGCCTCCGTTCCCAGCTATAGGGCCTGGCTTTTGGCTGTATTAAACTGCATTTGTTTTACTAATCCCATTTTATCAAACTATCCAGGCTGCTCTGTACAACTGCCCCATCATTAGCATTATTTACCACTCCTCCAAGCTGTGTTAGCCACAGACTTTATGAGCAGTGATTTTATATTTACTTCCAGATGGTTAATTACAAAGTTGAATAGTGAGGGGGCTACAGCCAATCCCTGTGGTGCCTCGTTAACAGCTCCCCCATTCAGTGATGATGCCCCATGGACAGGTACAAGGTCAGACTTGGGGTCACCCATCAGGAGAAGGGGAGCAGGGGGATTATTTTACTACTGTTTTATAATGCACCTAATTTTTTTATTCACAGGCTCCACCTACAGTGTCTGTCACTCTTGTACCTGGGCCCTTCTGGGACAATTCTCGTCTCATTTACACTGGAGCCAATCCAAAGTGAATCCAGGCCATCCCTCCCAGCCTGCCCATGACTGCTGTCTGTGGAGATCTAGCCCAGGGAACAGCCTCACTCCACCATGGTTGGGCTGGTTCCCCGATTTCTTTGCTTCTGTGGAAACACTTCCAACGGCCTTTCCCCTTCCCCGTCCTGCACATGCTGCCCTGGTTGGGCAGATCCCATCTGTCCAGGGCTTGCCCCTGTCACCTCCACCTTTCCACTCGGGATTTAGAGTAATCCAACAAATCCCCTTCTTTTATTAGCATTGTGTACAGGCCCCACTCAGGGATCAGCCCCATTGTGCCAGGTGCCGTCCACATACAGAACAAACAGACACTCTCTGTCCCACAGAGCTGCAATCTGCCTGCTTCCCGTCTCCCGGCAGGAACCGCTCTTTGCTGTGGCTTGGACCTGCTTCCACTGCTCCCTGGGGGATTGGCAGTTTCACTGGCTCAGGCTGCGTTGCCCCTTGCTGCCTCATCCGAGCCAGCTCAGACACCGTCTAGGGCTCTTCTGAAAGGTCTTTGTGTAAAATCCCAATGCAAGCATCCGCTTCTCCCCGAGACGCTCCCAATGGCCACGGGAGACAGAGCTCGCCCCCTCCCCCCGTGCGTGGATTGTGGCTGGGTCAGTCTGGGCCTCCGAGAGCGAGATGTCAACACTTGGCTTCAGCGCCAAAGGGTTTGACCCGAGCCCCGCTCCAGCCGCAGCTCCAGAGCCAGGACAAGCGAGGGCACGTTGGGGGGGAGGTGTTACAGGTGCTGCCGGCGACCTTTACATCCAAAGCCATCTGTCCTCATGGCACTGGCCTCTCCTTGCACCCCACACAATGCTCCTGAAACCGGATTAGTAAATGGAACGAATTTCCATTCAGACAGAACCAAGGGCTTAGACCTCAACTGCCTTCAGTGAAGATAACAACTCTTAATTGTTCACCTCAGGGTGGACTGATTTAAATTAAAGCCTTTAATCACCATGCAGAAAACCTTGCTTTGAATCCTCTATTGGAATTGTGTTTGGCATTCGTACTTCAGTCATTTTCCTAAAGACGGGGTAACTTTCCTTGGTGGGGAACCATCACAATGTCGATTTACGACTAAATATAATCTGGACATGAAATGTGCTGCTTTGTTTGTTTGCTAAGCAGGAGGATACGTCCTTCCTCGGATACGAAATCCTTTCAGCCGGCACCAGCCAGAAAACAAGTAGGCAAACATTTGACAGAACAGACAGAGAAACCTCACTGACAGACACCCGCATGGACGCTGTCTACATGCATGTGTGAACCAGCAGGGAGCTCTTACTGAAAAGTTCCCTCTTTAGCTGGGCATCTCCGGGGAATGGTGACTATTTTCTGCTTCCGCTCTGCGATTGGAGTCCAACCATGTGCCTAGGTTACAAAGAAGAGAAAAGCATTTCAGTCATTAAAAACTGAACAGAAAACCTGACCCTGCCAGGGAGAGTAACCCACACATTCACCTGGGATCTTGCTGTCAGGGCACTACAGAATGGAAGTGCTGAGGAGAATAATGCACTCCCCAGAGTCTGTCCTGGTCCAACCGTGAAAAGACCTTTTAGTCTTACCTCACCAGAGCCAGACCATAGGAAAGGACCAGTTCATGCGGTCTCATGTTGCCAGAGGTATCCAGGATTTACAGCCAATCAGATCTGCAGTGCAATCCACAGCTAAAGGCATTCTGTGTCCAGGCCTATGTAAGCGGGGGAATGGTCCCGCTATCGTGGGGACCTTTCCTGGCTCATACACTACCCCTGTGGAATTGGCTGGCGAAAGGATCTGAGTCCTCGCTCCCACTCCCGCCTGACTCCAGGACACCCCTTCTACTCTCGTGTGGCAGAGTCCTCGTAACCCAGACAAGGCTGGGCCCAGGATTCCTGGGGCTCGACCCCCAATCTGGTTGTTGTACTTAGGACAGGGCTCGGGTGTCTCCACTCCGGGGTACTCTCTCTGCTCCGGACGCTTCCCTGACCCATTGATCATCGCATATAGTTCAAAGCAAACACAAGTTATTAAACAGCAAGTCATTAAAAACAAGGAGAAACTGGGGAAGGTGAAAGGAAAAGCCGTCACCCCGCTCTGTGGCATGGGGGACCCCAAACAGCTGTGGCAGTTCACAGTCTGTTCCTCACACGTCCCAGGCCCCTGGCCAGGCCCTGGCTGTGCTGCAGGGACGCTGCGGGTCGGACACTCGCTCTGGCGGTGGCCACACGACCTCAGTGTCTAGGTGGCAGGGCCCCTCTCCCCCCCCCGCGGGGGTTACACTACCCCTCCCAGTGCGGCCTGTAAGGCCTCTTGACTGGTGGGGTCTCCCTGTACTGGGCCCGCTGCCCAGGAACCCCCACACTCTGCCCAGCTGCTCCCCGCACCTGGCTCCAGAGGGCTCCAGCCCCAGCCCCACTCTGCCCCCACACAGCTGCTGCTGCTCTGCCCCCCACGCGACTCCCTGGGCCGCTCCTCTCCCCTCAGCTCAGCCCTGCTCAGGCAGCTCCAGCTCCCCTGGCCTCCTGACTGCCCCAACACACACAGTCACACTCACCTCCACTGCGCCCACAAACTTCCACCCACCACCACCCCACCCACACATTCACCTCCACTGCCCGCACAAACTTCCACCCACCCCCACCCACACACTCACCTCCACTGCCCCCACAAACTTCCACCTACCCCCACCCACACACTCACCTCCACTGCCCCCACAAACTTCCACCCACACACACCCCCACCCACACTCACCTCCACTGCCCCCACAAACTTCCACCCACCCCCACCCCACCCACACATTCACCTCCACTGCCCGCACAAACTTCCACCCACCCCCACCCACACACTCACCTCCACTGCCCCCACAAACTTCCACCTACCCCCACCCACACACTCACCTCCACTGCCCCCACAAACTTCCACCCACACAAACCCCCACACACACACTCACCTCCACTGCCCCCACAAACTTCCACCCACACACACCCCCACCCACACTCACCTCCACTGCCCCCATAAACTTCCACCCACCCCCACCCCACCCACGCACTCACCTCCACTGCCCCCACAAACTTCCACCCACGCCCACCCTCACGCACACACTCACCTCCACTGCCCCCACAACCTCCCTCCCCCATGCACACACACAAAATGACACTTTTACCGTACACTGGGAATCTGCAGGAAGTTTTGTTTAAATTGTAGGATTCTTTTAGTAAAATCAGTTTCTCCCCTTGCAAGCCATTTCTGAACATTTGTGTGCATTTATAGTAAAGCTACTTAACTGTGGTCAGTGTATCAAACAATTGTGATTAACACAAAAACCATAAAGACGGAATTACTTTTTAAGAAATGGAAAGGACAAAACTTAGAAAATACTAAATTGGAAAATCCCCAATAATAAAAGAGATTTCATAGGGCCCTACATAGGTGTGTACCATCTTCCGAAACAACTCCCGGGGGTGGGGATGGGCTCAGGGCTCCAGGCTTGATCGATGGAGGGGGAAGCTCTGGGTTTGGGGCTCTGGTCTCCCACAACTGGGTAGAGACTCCAGGATCTGGGCTATAGCACCCAGGGCGGAGGCGGGGAGGGAGGACTCCGGGCTTGTGTCCAGGCTCAAGCCACCAAAAGAGATGAAGGGAAGAGACCTGGTCTTCGGCTGCCATGGGGGGGGATCAGGGCTCCAAGCTTCAGCCGCTGGGGAGGTGGAGGGGAGTGGGGGGGTCTGGGCTCTGCGACTCATCCACAGGAGGGCAGGGAGGGATGTTGGGGCTCTGGACTTCAGCCACAAGAGGGGTGAGGGGGTCAGTGCTCCGGGCTTCAGCCACTGGGGTGATAGCCCCTCCTCCAATGCACTGGCCCCCAGACCCTCTCACCTGCTCCACCAGAGTGAAACCCAGTCCAGCACGTCCCGCTGCAGCTCGCAGACCGCTCAGTACAGCCCCACCTTCACCTGGTCCTGCTCAGGGCAGCTGTCAGGCTCCTTCAATTCAAGTTTGTAAATTACTTTGTGACTCCCCAGGTACAATGTGATATATTCTGTACATGCAAAGTATCAGTCCTTTGTGCAGCCCCTCCCAGAAATCAAAATTCCTAGAGATTTTGGCCAAGTCTCTCAGTGTTGCTAATGGTACCAGCCTCTGTCTGAATGTCTATGTGTGTGTGTGTGTGTGTGTATGCATAAGTTTATTGTGATGTCATGTGTGACAAGAGCAAAGACCGTTCTGGTTCAGCATTCTTGCCCTGCCTTCAGTCTGCCAACTTGCTTGGTTGACAATGGCTGGTGAACCCAGGAGCTGATAGAGGGTGTGAGAACTGCAGCAACCGAGAGGGCAGGGGATTTAGAGTCAGATTGCTTCAAATGCTGCATTTGTCGGCTGACATTTAACAGCAATGCTTAGCTAACAGAATGGAGAAAGGAATTCTCTGCTAAAGATTCCACCTGCCCCTTTGGCCAACTCCACCCCTTCCCTGAACTGAGTGTGCTCAGAACAACACCCGCCCCCCCCCCCCCCCCACACACACACACAAGCACACAGCTGGGCACCCAGCACACAGCAAGGGAGGGGGTTGTTTGGTTTGTTTTATTTTTACTTTGCAAAAGGTTTTTTCAAAAGCATTTTCTGCCCCTCTTACCCATGGCAAGGAAGCAGATGGTTGGGGGGAAGGGAACCTGAGAGTGGTGGAGCCAGTGCAGTGGGGGGAAGTTGCCGGAGGCTGAAGAGGGTAACGGGGGGCTGAAGGTGACCAGGTGCGGTGAGGGGAAGGGAACAGTTGGGGGAGGCTGAACGGGGCGATGGGGGGCAGTTGGAGGAGGCTGAAGGGGGCGATGGGGGGAAGGGGACATTTGGGGGGAGGCTGAAGGGGGCAATGGGTTGAAGGAGGCTGGGGCAGAGTGGTAGTTGGGGGGGCTGCTCATCCCCATGGGAGGGGAGGAGGAAGAGGAGCTGCCCTTGTATCAGAAGCTGTTTCCTATTAGAACTTGCAACTTCACTGATCCTGAGCAGGGTCCTGTGGTCAAAGGGGAACTAGATGGGTTCATGGAGGCCAGGTCCATCAATGGCTGTTAGCTGGGATGGTGTCCCTAACCTCTGTCTGTCAGAAGCTGGGAATGGGGGACAGGGGATGGGTCACTGGATGATTCCTGTCTGTTCATTCCCTCTGGGGCACCTGGCACTGGCCGCTGTCAGCAGACAGGACACTGGGCTAGATGGACCTTTGGTCTGACCCAGTCTGACCGTTCTTATCTTCTAATGTTCTTCTCACATGCTCAGTAACATCTGCAAGTTGCTGCCCTCACGCGCCATCAGAATCTGCTCCCTGCAATCAAAGGCAGGGAAAATCCCCCTGAAGGGGGGAAATCGGAGGGGAGGGATGGGCAGAGGGACAAAACTGGGACAAGCTCAGGGGTTCAGACTGGGGTGGGGGGCGGCCTGCCCTGCCAGGTAGGTGCAGAAGGGAAAACCCCCAGATAGAGGGAGGCAGAGGGGATAAAAGTTACCATGGATGGGGGGAGCCGTCAGCAGCAGTTCCAAACTACGGTGTGGTGGAGGGTAGAAGGACTTGTGTTCCTCACTGGATGGTCCATCTCAGCACCCGCTCCCCAGGGCTGTGGTGTTAAAGGCCCCGGGTGGCCCAGTGCCCAGCTCTGCTCTAGCTGAAATGGTGACTGAGCTGCCAAGTGTTTTCAGATGCTACCGGTGTGGTGCTCTGCTTTCTCCTGTGTTGATATCACTCAGCTGCGTGCGTGTATTCCCTCTTTGTGCTGCCCCAGCTCTGCGCAGATAGCTGACCCAGCAAACCCGAAGAGAACCCCCAATAACCACAGAGTCTAGTAAGATGCAAAGTCACTTCGACTAGGTTTATTGCGATCTCGGACACAATGGCAGTTCCCCGTAGATTACTTAGTCTACCTGGCATACTACGAGAAAGTGCCTCTTGGCAAGGACCCGGCTCAGTGGCAGGACTTTCCACTGCCCCCGTGGCCGGACAAAGACACCACCCCAGGGATACATTCTTATACACGGGTACAAACAAGTTACATATCACTCCTGACGTATTGAGGTGCAACCCCTCCACGTAGCAAGGTACAACCTCCCTACGTAGTAAAGTGCCGCCTCGCACCTTGTACCTGTTGGTTGGATCAAAACAACTCTATCCATCATTTTACCCTTTTGCCCCTGTCATTGGGATGGGTCGGCCTGTTCCATGTTATCTGTGGAATGTTTCGGTATAGTGTGTCTTGGTACCATGTTTATACTGTAACTATGCTAAGTGGATATATATTTATGCAACATCAGCCCTTTCCTTGCCAGCTTCTGTGAGCAGGGCCTGCCTCTTGCTCACAGATTAACTTTGCTTTATGTTAGCAAAGTCTTGAGCATTACTTTAGTTCAGGCCTCAGGCCTCATCCTGAGCCTTTATCAGGGCCTTCACTTACTACACCAAGGGAGACTTGATCCAGGGAAATAGTTTAAACCTCCCCCCATCATAAAACAAACTGATGATCATCAGTTCATCACTTCACCACTGAACTGCCCAGTGCCTGGCTTGGAGATGGGGGCAGGAGGAGAGAGACAAGAGTGAGATTTCAGCATCTCCAGGTAGGTCCCACGGCTCCACTTAAGTGCAAGAGTGTAATAAGAAAAGCCAAAGAGGAGTTTGAAGAACGGCTAGCCAAAAACTCCAAAGGTAATAACAAAATGTTTTTTAAGTACATCAGAAGCAGGAAGCCTGCTAAACAACCAGTGGGGCCCCTTGACGATGAAAATACAAAAGGAGCGCTTAAAGATGATAAAGTCATTGCGGAGAAACTAAATGGATTCTTTGCTTCAGTCTTCACGGCTGAGGATGTTAGGGAGATTCCCAAACCTGAGCTGGCTTTTGTAGGTGACAAATCTGAGGAACTGTCACAGATTGAAGTATCACTAGAGGAGGTTTTGGAATTAATTGATAAACTCAACATTAACAAGTCACCGGGACCAGATGGCATTCACCCAAGAGTTCTGAAAGAACTCAAATGTGAAGTTGCGGAACTATTAACTAAGGTTTGTAACCTGTCCTTTAAATCGGCTTCGGTACCCAATGACTGGAAGTTAGCTAATGTAACGCCAATATTTAAAAAGGGCTCTAGGGGTGATCCCGGCAATTACAGACCGGTAAGTCTAACGTCGGTACCGGGCAAATTAGTTGAAACAATAGTAAAGAACAAAATTGTCAGACACATAGAAAAACATAAACTCTTGAGCAATAGTCAACATGGTTTCTGTAAAGGGAAATCGTGTCTTACTAATCTATTAGAGTTCTTTGAAGGGGTCAACAAACATGTGGACAAGGGGGATCCGGTGGACATAGTGTACTTAGATTTCCAGAAAGCCTTTGACAAGGTCCCTCACCAAAGGCTCTTACGTAAATTAAGCTGTCATGGGATAAAAGGGAAGGTCCTTTCATGGATTGAGAACTGGTTAAAGGACAGGGAACAAAGGGTAGGAATTAATGGTAAATTCTCAGAATGGAGAGGGGTAACTAGTGGTGTTCCCCAAGGGTCAGTCCTAGGACCTATCCTATTCAATTTATTCATAAATGATCTGGAGAAAGGGGTAAACAGTGAGGTGGCAAAGTTTGCAGATGATACTAAACTACTCAAGATAGTTAAGACCAAAGCAGATTGTGAAGAACTTCAAAAAGATCTCACAAAACTAAGTGATTGGGCAACAAAATGGCAAATGAAATTTAATGTGGATAAATGTAAAGTAATGCACATTGGAAAAAATAACCCCAACTATACATACAACATGATGGGGGCTAATTTAGCTACAACGAGTCAGGAAAAAGATCTTGGCGTCATCGTGGATAGTTCTCTAAAGATGTCCACGCAGTGTGCAGAGGCGGTCAAAAAAGCAAACAGGATGTTAGGAATCATTAAAAAGGGGATAGAGAATAAGACTGAGAATATATTATTGCCCTTATATAAATCCATGGTTCGCCCACATCTCGAATACTGTGTACAGATGTGGTCTCCTCACCTCAAAAAAGATATTCTAGCACTAGAAAAGGTTCAGAAAAGAGCAACTAAAATGATTAAGGGTTTAGAGAGGGTCCCATATGAGGAAAGATTAAAGAGGCTAGGACTCTTCAGTTTGGAAAAGAGAAGACTAAGGGGGGACATGATAGAGGTATATAAAATCATGAGTGATGTTGAGAAAGTGGATAAGGAAAAGTTATTTACTTATTCCCATAATACAAGAACTAGGGGTCACCAAAATAAATTAATAGGCAGCAGGTTTAAAACAAATAAAAGGAAGTTCTTCTTCACGCAGCGCACAGTCAACTTGTGGAACTCCTTACCTGAGGAGGTTGTGAAGGCTAGGACTATAACAATGTTTAAAAGGGGACTGGATAAATTCATGGTGGCTAAGTCCATAAATGGCTATTAGCCAGGATGGGTAAGAATGGTGTCCCTAGCCTCTGTTCGTCAGAGGATGGAGATGGATGGCAGGAGAGAGATCACTTGATCATTGCCTGTTAGGTTCACTCCCTCTGGGGCACCTGGCATTGGCCACTGTCGGTAGACAGATACTGGGCTAGATGGACCTTTGGTCTGACCCAGTACGGCCTTTCTTATGTTCTTATGTTCTTATGTTATGTTCCAGTAGCCCCAACAAACACTGTGGGGTTTTAATTCATAGCTGTTGTCGGTCTTGGGGAGACCTTGGTGCACCAGCAGGGGAGGGTGTCTGACGGGGTTGGTGGTCTGGCTCGGGGTGGGGGGGTGGCACAGCTGGGAGGTGGAGGGGTCTGTGTGGTGTGGGAGGGTAGGGGATGGATCGGTGCTGTGGGAGAGGAGAGGGGGGTTGTTGGCAGGGGGCGATTGGGTTGTACGGATGGGGCCTGGGTCTGGGAGGGGCCTGGGGGAGGGAGAGGCTATAGGGGACTTGGATCGGGGGCTTGGGTCAATGGCATGGCTGTGGCTGTTGGGCTGGGAGGTAGTGAGGGGCAGCAGCATGGCTGCCCCCAGGGGGACACAGCATGGCTGTGGGGGGCTGTGGGGGGAGGGGCTGTCGGGTGGCACAGCTGGGTGGGGTGGCTGCACCCTGGCTTGGGGCGAGGAGGACAGTCGGTGGGGGATTGTGGAGTGGTGGGCCACACTGGGGCCTGGGGGCTTGTGGGGGGAAGCCCCATGGGCCTGTGGGCGGGGTAGTGGGGTGGCACCAGACCACGGTTGTTGGTCGGCCTTGGGGCATCTCTGGCTGTGTGCACCAGCGGGGGACGGGGGGTCTGTCACCCACTAGGCGTAAGTTGTGGCATCGACTGATCTAGTGACATTTTGTATCTTCATTTTTATTTAAAAACACAGATCGATCCCCTCGGCCCGGCGCCTTTGAAATCCCTGGGCCCCTGGGCATGGACCCCTTGGCCCCACGTCCCTGCTGAGGGCCGGGGGTGACGCCACAAGACATGAATAAGAGCCAGACCCCCCGGCCAGACCCAGCGACTCCAGCTCGCCAGGGCCCAGGAGGCGCGGGGCGGAGCGAGCCGGGGCCCAGCCCAGCAGCAGGACTGAATTGCGGGCGCTGCCTTGCCAGCCCCGCGGGCCTCGGCTGCTGCCGCTGGGGCCCCCCGAGCCCTGGCTGCAGGCGGGGGAGGGATATTCCCACGGCCTCCCCCCGCACCGAGACTCTCCCCGGGCAGAGACCCCCGCCCGGCCCCCCTGACTGGGACCCCGAGCCCCCCCGGCAGTGCCCCATGTGGGGAGAAGGGGAGACCTGCCCCCCGCAGGGAGCTGCTCCCGGTGCAGCCTGTGCGGGGCGGGGGGCCCAGGCTGCTCCCAGCGGGGCGAGCTGCGAGTCCCGGCCTCGGGCAGAGGGAAGCGGCAGCAGCGCCCAGGGTTTGCAGGGGGTGGGGGCGGGGCAGCGACATGTGGGGAGCCGGTGGGAGGGAGAAGGGTTGTGGGAGGGGGCAGGAATTGGGGAACAGGGATGCAGGAGGGGGGTGACCGGGGATGTGGGAGGGGGCAGGAAGGGGGAGGGGGAAGGGTGATGTGGGAGAGGGCGGGAGAGGAGTGACGGGGGATGTGGGAGGGGGCAGGAATTGGGGAACAGGGATGTGGGAGTGGGGTGAGCAGGGATGTGGGAGGGGGCAGGAGGGGGAAGGGGAATGTGGTAGGGGGCGGGAGGGGGGTGACCGGGGTTGTGGGAGGGGGCAGGAATTGGGGAACAGGGATGCAGGGGGCGGGAGGGGGATGACCGGGGATCTGGGAGGGGACAGAAATTGGGGAACAGGGATGTGGGAGGGGGAGGGAGGGGGTGACCGGGGATGTGGGAGGGGGTAGGAATTGAGGAACAGGGATGTGGTAGGGGGTGAGCAGGGATGTGGGAGGGGGGTGACCGGGGATGTGGGAGGGGGTAGGAATTGGGGAACAGGGATGTAGGAGAGGGGTGACCAGGGATCTGGGAGGGGGCAGGAATTGGGGAACAGGGATGTGGGAGGGGGGTGAGCAGGGATGTGGGAGGGGGCAGGAGGGGGAAGGGGAATGTGGTAGGGGGCGGGAGGGGGGTGACCAGGGATCTGGGAGGGGGCAGGAATTGGGGAACAGGGATGTGGGAGGGGGGTGACCGGGGATGTGGGAGGGGGTAGGAATTGGGGAACAGGGATGTAGGAGGGGGGTGACCAGGGATCTGGGAGGGGGCAGGAATTGGGGAACAGGGATGTGGGAGGGGGGTGAGCAGGGATGTGAGAGGGGGCAGGAGGGGGAAGGGGAATGTGGTAGGGGGCGGAAGGGGGGTGACCGGGAATCTGGAAGGGGGCAGGAATTGGGGAACAGGGATGTGGGAGGGGGGTGACCGGGGATGTGGGAGGGGGTAGGAATTGGGGAACAGGGATGTAGGAGGGGGGTGACCAGTGATCTGGGAGGGGGCAGGAATTGGGGAACAGGGATGTGGGAGGGGGGTGAGCAGGGATGTGGGAGGGGGTAGGAATTGGGGAACAGGGATGTAGGAGGGGGGTGACCAGGGATCTGGGAGAGGGCAGGAATTGGGGAACAGGGATGCAGGGGGCGGGAGGGGGCCGGTGGATGTAGGGCGCTGGAGGGAGGCTGGGGGAACACACAGGTATCGGGACAGGGGGAGAATTCTGGGACTCAGGGGAGCAGAGATGGACTAGAGGGAAGCTCTGAGTGTCCGATAAAGGGAAGAAAAGGGGGGATGTGGGGGAGAGGCTGTGGGGGGGCTGGAGGGAGACTATGGAACAAGCAGAGACTGGCTGGGGAGGGCAGAGCCAGAGGGCAGGAGGAGGGAGGGGGATGGGCACAGATACAATGGCAGCTCCCCCAGCCCATGGGGTAGGAGATTGGGAGGGGCTGCCCCGCCCAGCAGCCACTGGGAAGCTTTTTTCCTAGACATGGTCAAACCAGGGATATCAAAGGTGAACCAGGAAGTACTGGGTTTACTGGTTTGCTTACCGGTTAACCGGACCTTGCCAGTTAACCCCGCCGACCGGCCAGGCCCCCTGGGCCAGAGGAGTCCCGGCCGCAGTGGGCTGGGGGGGGGCAGCCCCACGCCGGTGGGCAGGCAGGATCCCGGACAGAGCCATGCTGGAGTGGCTCCAGCCCTGTCTGCGGCAGCCAAGGCAGCCTGGAGCAGACCCTGCCGTACCTGGTCGGTGGGACCCCAGCCCCGGCTGCCCTGTGCCGGCCCGCTGGAGAGACCTGAGGTAAAACGGTTAACGAGTTAAATGATATAATTCTAACCGGTTAATCGTTTTAACCACTATTTACATCCCTAGGTCAAACAATCATGGGGGGGGCATCAGACTTCCCGCTAAGGGCTCAGAATTTGAAAATATCCCCCCACCCCCTATGCGCGCACACGCCCCCTGCTCCTAATTTACTCTTTGTTTGGTTAAGACAGTCTCATTATTTGGGGATCTTACTCCTGGATGATAAATGTTTGGGGCTGAATGGGAAAGGGACTGTCTGAATTGTCAAGATGGGGAACGAACAACAATCTACAGCAATGTCATTAACACAAACACACTCCAATCCTGCTCCAGCCGGAAGGGAAATGGGCAGGAATTCCTGCTGTCCAGCAATGGACACACTTACAGCCCCGCACAGCAGTGAGTGGGCCGGGGAGGCTGGTCAAAATGAACTGGACACATTGGAGAAATGGTCTGAGGTAAACAGGATGAAGTTTAACAAAGACAAATGCAAAGTGCTCCACTTAGGAAGGAACAATCAGTTTCACACATACAGAATGGGAAGAGACTGTCTAGGAAGGAGTACGGCAGAAAGGGATCTAGGCGTTATAGTGGACCACAAGCTAAATATGAGTCAACAGTGTGATGCTGTTGCAAAAAAAGCAAACATGATTCTGGGATGCATTAACAGGTGTGTTGTGAGCAAGACGTAAGAAGTCATTCTTGCGCTCTACTCTGCGCTGGTTAGGCCTCAACTGGAGTATTGTGTCCAGTTCTGGCCACCACATTTCAAGGAAGATGTGGAGAAATTGGAGAGGGTCCAGAGAAGAGCAACAAGAATGATTAAAGGTCTTGAGAACATGACCTATGAAGGAAGGCTGAAAGAATTGGGTTTGTTTAGTTTGGAAAAGAGAAGACTGAGAGGGGACATGATAGCAGTTTTCAGGTATCTAAAAGGGTGTCATAAGGAGGAGGGAGAAAACTTGTTCAGTAAACACTGGAATAAACTGCCTAGGGAGGTTGTGGAATCTCCATCTCTGGAGATATTTAAGAGTAGGCTAGATAAATATCTATCCGGGATGGTCTAGACAGTATTTGGTCCTGCCATGAGGGCAGGGGACTGGACTCAATGACCTCTCGAGGTCCCTTCCAGTCCTAGAATCTATGAATCTATGAAGGAGGCAACAACCTGTCATGTGTGATCTAAGGAGCAGGAAAAGAATCTGGGAATTACCTTTTGTAAAATCTCATCTTCTTTCGAAAACCTGTGGAAATAGCTGATTCAAGAAGTTGTTGACAGATGGATAGTACACGTCTATCAGCTCCTGGGTTCACCAGCCATTGTCAACCAAGCAAGTTGGCAGACTGAAGGCAGGGCAAGAATGCTGAACCAGAACGGTCTTTGCTCTTGTCACACATGACATCACAATAAACTTATGCATACACACACACACACACACATAGACATTCAGACAGAGGCTGGTACCATTAGCAACACTTAGAGACTTGGCCAAAATCTCTAGGAATTTTGATTTCTCGGAGGGGCTGCACAAAGGACTGATACTTTGCATGTACAGAATATATCACATTGTACCTGGGGAGTCACAAAGTAGTTTACAAACTTGAATTCAAGGAGCCTGACAGCTGCCCTGAGCAGGACCAGGTGAAGGTGGGGCTGTACTGAGGGGTCTGCGAGCTGCAGCGGGACGTGCTGGACTGGGTTTCACTCTGGTGGAGCAGGTGAGAGGGTCTGGGGGCCAGTGCATTGGAGGAGGGGCTATCACCCCAGTGGCTGAAGCCCGGAGCACTGACCGCCTCACCCCTCTTGTGGCTGAAGTCCAGAGCCCCAACATCCCTCCCTGCCCTCCTGTGGATGAGTCGCAGAGCCCAGACCCCCCCACTCCCCTCCACCTCCCCAGCGGCTGAAGCTTGGAGCCCTGATCCCCCCCCATGGCAGCCGAAGACCAGGTCTCTTCCCTTCATCTCTTTTGGTGGCTTGAGCCTGGACACAAGTCCGGAGTCCTCCCTCCCCCACTCCGCCCTGGGTGCTATAGCCCGGATCCTGGAGTCTCTACCCAGTTGTGGGAGACCAGAGCCCCAAACCCAGAGCTTCCCCCTCCATCGATCAAGCCTGGAGCCCTGAGCCCATCCCCACCCCCGGGAGTTGTTTCGGAAGATGGTACACACCTATGTAGGGCCCTATGAAATCTCTTTTATTATTGAGGATTTTCCAATTTAGTATTTTCTAAGTTTTGTCCTTTCCATTTCTTAAAAAGTAATTCCGTCTTTATGGTTTTTGTGTTAATCACAATTGTTTGATACACTGACCACAGTTAAGTAGCTTTACTATAAATGCACACAAATGTTCAGAAATGGCTTGCAAGGGGAGAAACTGATTTTACTAAAAGAATCCTACAATTTAAACAAAACTTCCTGCAGATTCCCAGTATACGGTAAAAGTGACATTTTGTGTGTGTGCATGGGGGAGGGAGGTTGTGGGGGGAGCGGAGTGTGTGTGTGTGTGTGTGTGTTGGGGGAGAGTATGTATGGGTGTGTTGGGGAGTGGGGGAGGAGTGTGTGTGTGGGGGTGGAAGTCTATGTGGCGCAGTGGAGGTGAGTGTGTGGGTGGGGGTGGAAGTTTGTGGGGGCAGTGGAGGTGAATGTGTGGGTGGGGGTGGGCGTGGAAGTTTTTGGGGGGAAGTGGAGGTGAATGTGTGTGTGGGGGTGTGTGTGGGTGGAAGTTTGTGGGGGCAGTGGAAGTGAGTGTGTGTGTTGGGGGAGTGTGTGGGTGGAAGTTTGTGGGGGGCAGTGGAGGTGAGTGTGTGGGTGGGGTGGCCGTGGGTGGAAGTTTGTGGGGGCAGTGGAGGTGAGTGTGTGGGTGGGGTGGGCGTGGGTGGAAGTTTGTGGGGGCAGTGGAGGTGAGTGTGTGTGTGGGGGTGGGTGGAAGTTTGTGGGGGCAGTGGAGGTGAGTGTGTGTGTTGGGGGAGTGTGTGGGTGGAAGTTTGTGGGGGGCAGTGGAGGTGAGTATGTGGGTGGGGGTGTGTGTGGGTGGAAGTTTGTGGGGGCAGTGGAGGTGAGTGTGTGGGTGGGGGTAGGTGGAAGTTTGTGGGGGCAGTGGAGGTGAGTGTGTGGGTGGGGGTGTGTGTGGGTGGAAGTTTGTGGGGGCAGTGGAGGTGAGTGTGTGGGTGGGGGTGGGTGGAAGTTTGTGGGGGCAGTGGAGGTGAGTGTGTGGGTGTGTGTGGGTGGAAGTTTGTGGGGGCACTGGAGGTGAGAGTGTGGGTGGGGTGGGGGTGGGTCAAAGTTTGTGGGGGCAGTGGAGGTGGGTGTGGGTGGGTGTGTGTGTGGGTGGAAGTTTGTGGGCGCAGTGGAGGTGGGTGTGTGGGTGGGGGTAGGTGGAAGTTTGTGCGGGCAGTGGAGGTGAGTGTGACTGTGTGTGTTGGGGCAGTCAGGAGGCCGGGGGAGCTGGAGCTGCCTGAGCAGGGCTGAGCTGAGGGGAGAGGAGCAGCCCAGGGAGCCGCGTGGGGGGCAGAGCAGCAGCAGCCGTGTGGGGGCAGAGTGGGGCTGGGGCTGGAGCCCTCTGGAGCCAGGTGCGGGGAGCAGCTGGGCAGAGTGTGGGGGTCCCTGGGCAGCGGGCCCAGCACAGGGAGACCCCACCAGTCAAGAGGCCTTGCAGGCCGCACTGGGAGGGGTATTGTAACCCCCGGGGGGGGAGGGGCCCTGCCACCTAGACCCTGAGGGCATGTGGCCACCGCCAGAGCGAGTGTCCGACCCGCGGCGTCCCTGCAGCAAAGCCAGGGCCTGGCCAGGGGCCTGGGACGTGTGAGGAACAGACTGTGAACTGCCCTGACATTCCAGCCACAGCTGTTTGGGGTCCCCTGTGCCACAGAGCGGGGTGACGGCTTTTCCTTTCACCTTCCCCAGTTTCTCCTTGTTTTTAATGACTTGCTGTTTAATAACTAGTGTTTGCTTTGAACTATATGCGATGATCAATGGGTCAGGGAAGCGTCCGGAGCAGAGAGAGTACCCCGGAGTGGAGACACCCGAGCCCTGTCCTAAGTACAACAACCAGATTGGGGGTCGAGCCCCAGGAATCCTGGGCCCAGCCTTGTCTGGGTTACGAGGACTCTGCCACACGAGAGTAGAAGGGGTGTCCTGGAGTCAGGCGGGAGTGGGAGCGAGGACTCAGATCCTTTCGCCAGCCAATTCCACAGGGGTAGTGTATGAGCCAGGAAAGGTCCCCACGATAGCGGGACCATTCCCCCGCTTACATAGGCCTGGACACAGAATGCCTTTAGCTGTGGATTGCACTGCAGATCTGATTGGCTGTAAATCCTGGATACCTCTGGCAACATGAGACCGCATGAACTGGTCCTTTCCTATGGTCTGGCTCTGGTGAGGTAAGACTAAAAGGTCTTTTCACGGTTGGACCAGGACAGACTCTGGGGAGTGCATTATTCTCCTCAGCACTTCCATTCTGTAGTGCCCTGACAGCAAGATCCCAGGTGAATGTGTGGGTTACTCTCCCTGGCAGGGTCAGGTTTTCTGTTCAGTTTTTAATGACTGAAATGCTTTTCTCTTCTTTGTAACCTAGGCACATGGTTGGACTCCAATCGCAGAGCGGAAGCAGAAAATAGTCACCATTCCCCGGAGATGCCCAGCTAAAGAGGGAACTTTTCAGTAAGAGCTCCCTGCTGGTTCACACATGCATGTAGACAGCGTCCATGCGGGTGTCTGTCAGTGAGGTTTCTCTGTCTGTTCTGTCAAATGTTTGCCTACTTGTTTTCTGGCTGGTGCCGGCTGAAAGGATTTCGTATCCGAAGAAGGACGTATCCTCCTGCTTAGCAAACAAACAAAGCAGCACATTTCATGTCCAGATTATATTTAGTCGTAAATCGACATTGTGATGGTTCCCCACCAAGGAAAGTTACCCCGTCTTTAGGAAAATGACTGAAGTACGAATGCCAAACACAATTCCAATAGAGGATTCAAAGCAAGGTTTTCTGCATGGTGATTAAAGGCTTTAATTTAAATCAGTCCACCCTGAGGTGAACAATTAAGAGTTGTTATCTTCACTGAAGGCAGTTGAGGTCTAAGCCCTTGGTTCTGTCTGAATGGAAATTCGTTCCATTTACTAATCCGGTTTCAGGAGCATTGGGTGGGGTGCAAGGAGAGGCCAGTGCCATGAGGACAGATGGCTTTGGATGTAAAGGTCGCCGGCAGCACCTGTAACACCTCCCCCCCAACGTGCCCTCGCTTGTCCTGGCTCTGGAGCTGCGGCTGGAGCGGGGCTCGGGTCAAACCCTTTGGCGCTGAAGCCAAGTGTTGACATCTCGCTCTCGGGGGCCCAGACTGACCCAGCCACAATCCCCGCGCGGGGGGAGGGGGCGAGCTCTGTCTCCCGTGGCCATGGGGAGCGTCTCGGGGAGAAGCGGATGCTTGCATTGGGATTTTACACAAAGACCTTTCAGAAGAGCCCTAGACGGTGTCTGAGCTGGCTCGGATGAGGCAGCAAGGGGCAACGCAGCCTGAGCCAGTGAAACTGCCAATCCCCCAGGGAGCAGTGGAAGCAGGTCCAAGCCGCAGCAAAGAGCGGTTCCTGCCGGGAGACGGGAAGCAGGCAGATTGCAGCTCTGTGGGACAGAGAGTGTCTGTTTGTTCTGTATGTGGACGGCACCTGGCACAATGGGGCTGGTCCCTGAGTGGGGCCTGTACACAATGCTAATAAAAGAAGGGGATTTGTTGGATTACTCTAAATCCCGAGTGGGAAGGTGGAGGTGACAGGGGCAAGCCCTGGACAGATGGGATCTGCCCAACCAGGGCAGCATGTGCAGGACGAGGAAGGGGAAAGGCCATTGGAAGTGTTTCCACAAAAGCAAAAAAATCAGGGAACCAGCCCAACCATGGTGGAGTGAGGCTGTTCCCTGGGCTAGATCTCCACAGACAGCAGTCATGGGCAGGCTGGGAGGGATGGCCTGGATTCACTTTGGATTGGCTCCAGTGTAAATGAGACGAGAATTGTCCCAGAAGGGCCCAGGTACAAGAGTGACAGACACTGTAGGTGGAGCCTGTGAATAAAAAAATTAGGTGCATTATAAAACAGTAGTAAAATAATCCCCCTGCTCCCCTTCTCCTGATGGGTGACCCCAAGTCTGACCCTGTACCTGTCCATGGGGCATCATCACTGAATGGGGGAGCTGTTAACGAGGCACCACAGGGATTGGCTGTAGCCCCCTCACTATTCAACTTTGTAATTAACCATCTGGAAGTAAATATAAAATCACTGCTGATAAAGTCTGTGGCTAACACAGCTTGGAGGAGTGGTAAATAATGCTAATGATGGGGCAGTTGTACAGAGCAGCCTGGATAGTTTGATAAAATGGGATTAGTAAAACAAATGCAGTTTAATACAGCCCAAAGCCAGGCCCTATAGCTGGGAACGGAGGCTGGTGGCCACACCTAGAGCCTAGGGAACCGTAGCCTGGAAAGCAGGGACTATGAAAAGGATTTAGGGTCACAGAGGACAAACAGCTGAACCTGAGCTTCTGTGAGCTGCTTTCAGGTTAAGCCTGCAGCTTTGGGCAAGTAATTCAGACCCTGGGTCTGTGTTGGAGCAGACGGGCGTGTCTGGCTCAACAAGACAGGGTTCTGGGGTCCTGAGCTGCCAGGGCAGGAAAGCAGGGGCAGAAGTAGTCTTGGCACATCGGTTGGCAGCTCCCAAGGGGCTTTCTGTGATCCAACCCATCACAAGGGACAAAACACTCCAATCCCTCCTGGTGGGAGGAGCCAGGTTTGCTCTTCAAATTCTGTCCTTGGTAGATGCCCAGGTCTGGGAATGTCCCACAACAGCATTTCTAATGGGAAGCTGGCTGCAGAACAATTAAACTGCTGAGAGCTCCTATGCAGGTGGGGTGGGAATTCAGTCTCTGTGTTCTGTCAGTGCAGCTAGAGCAATAGGAAAACCTCACCAGTCACTGTAGCAACTGTCTACTCCAAAGTACTACAGGAGCATTTTAAGTGTAGACAGCCTGAGAGTGAGACCAGATCTACCTCCAGTTGGCACTAGGGATGCGCCAGCACTGAGACTACAGCAATGACAACAGTTCAATGCTTCCGGAGTTGGCACGGAGATTCAAATCTACGTGGGAACCCCCAAGGGATTTCTAGTCCAGCACCTTAACCCCTCAGCCACAGCTACCTCATGGCCACTGGCTTCCCTACACTATGATTCTCTTAGTGAATTATCACTTCACATTGTTTGCTCAGACCAGCCTCCCCGGCCCACTCACTGCTGTGCGGGGCTGTAAGTGTGTCCATTGCTGGACAGCAGGAATTCCTGCCCATTTCCCTTCCGGCTGGAGCAGGATTGGAGTGTGTTTGTGTTAATGACATTGCTGTAGATTGTTGTTCGTTCCCCATCTTGACAATTCAGACAGTCCCTTTCCCATTCAGATCTCCAGCATTTCGTTCCAATAGCAGGGGTCCGGTTTTCTCTGGGGCACTGACATGTTTCAGGGGGTTGGTGAGTGAACTCAGCCTTGCATTCCATCCTTGACGGGGCGGGACAAGGGTGGTCAGTTTTGTTGGGCCAGCAAGTTGGCAACCCTAGATCCAGGGGAAACAAACACCCAACGAGGCTGGCCAGGGGCAGGACATCAGCTTGGAGGGGAGGGGTGGGGGTGGCAGTGACATCACAAAGGCCTGTTGCAGGAACTCGGCCTATTGGGCAAAGGTGGTGGGGAGGGGGTGACCTCACAGAGAGACCCTGACATCAGCCGGGCAGGGCCAGGCCAGTCTCTGAGACCCCCCCGGCTTTGCTGCCGCAAATCTCCTTCGCGAGGTCTCTCCTCGAGGACTGAGAATTAGGATTCACGGATGTGAGCATGGGGAGGAACCTCTGTGGAGTTTTCTCCTTTCCTACCACTGATTGAACCGAAAACAAACTTCCCTTTTCCAAGGTAAGAGGCCCAGAGAGGTTTGGAACCTGTTCAGTCTGATCCCCCTGGTGCAGGCAGCATTCTAGGCCCAGAAAACACTGGCTTAAGGTGGCCGAATTTGATTTCCTGCCTAGGACTTTGACGCTTAGAATCCCTGGGGACATTGGGGTTAATCCTTTTTGGTTTCCCTTTTCCTCTTTCCTCCCCCCTTTCTCCTCTTCTCTTGCTTCTTTTTCCCCTTTCCCCGGCTTCCCTCCCTCTACCAAGAAGGAGTGTGTGTGGAGTGTGGAGTGTGGATGGGGTGGGGGGTGCTCTCATTGCGGGAGGTCCTCACAAAGAGGTGAGGCTGGATCTGAGAGTGATCCCCTCTGATGGTGACCTGGGCCGTCCTTTGGGACATCTGGTGAGACCTCTCAGCCTCCTGCCCCTCAGAGTCTCAGTGCTGATTGGCCGAGCAGGGGGCTATCGCCAGCGAGGAGACTCAGGTCCTTTTGGCCTCTTTTCAAATCAGGCAAATAAGTCACAACCAATCCAATGTATGGGATTAATCTTGCTGCTTCTCTCCATTAATTGTCTCTTAGCAGGTCATGATTTCCTCTAATGGTCTAGGTCTTCTAAAATACTTGCTGAATAATTCCTATGAACCACTGTTGGTCTGTAGCTCACTTGAGAGCACTTTATTCTGATCAGTCACTGTATGAAATTCAAGATGTCTCAGATAGGTTGAAAGTCAGGAGCAGTGTTTCCTCACATTTTTTATGTCCGTGTGCGGAATGAATTTTGTGATGTGCACCAATATGTGCAATTTTGTTATGTGACACATCACCTGTATATTGCTGCACATCACAAAATTCATTCTGCACATGGACGGTGTGTGGCAGGGGTGAGGCTGAAGGGTTCAGAGTGTGGGAGGGGGCTGAAGTGGGGCAGAGGGTTGGGGTGTGGGCTCTGGGGTGGGGCTGGGAATGAGGGGCTCAGGGCTAGGGCAGAGGGTTGGGGTGCAGGGGGAGAGGGCTCCGGCTGGGGGTGTGGGCTCTTCAGTAGGGCTAGGAATGAGGGGCTCAGGGCTGGAGCAGAGGGTTGGGGTGCAGGGGGGTGAGGGCTCCGGCTGGGGATGCAGGCTCTGGGCTGGGGCTCGGAATGAGGGGTTTGGGGAGCAGGTTGCCCGAGGGAGAGAGGACTCCCCCCAGCCCTCTCTCACCACAGCAGCTCAGGGCCAAGTGAGAGAGCATCTGTCTCCTGGCCGCAGCAGCTCTGGTGGGGCTGGGCTGGGGCTGGGGGAGGGGACAGGATTTATTTTTCCTAAGTCAAAACGGGGAAGGGAAGGAGTTATGCTTCAGTTTTTACCTTATAAACTATGGTCCTGGCTAATATATAAGACACTATGGGAATAAGACACCATGTCATGTGATGACATCACAAGAGCAGAGGGTGTGAGAACTGCAGCAACCGAGAGGGCAGGGGATTTAGAGTCAGATTGCTTCAAATGCTGCATTCGTCGGCTGACATTTAACAGCAATGCTTAGCTAACAGAATGGAGAAAGGAATTCTCTGCTAAAGATTCCACCTGCCCCTTTGGCCAACTCCACCCCTTCCCTGAACAGAGTGTGCTCAGAACAACACCCGTCCCCCCCCCACACACACACACAAGCACACAGCTGGGCACCCAGCACAAAGCAAGGGAGGGGGTTGTTTGGTTTGTTTTATTTTTACTTTGCAAAAGGTTTTTTCAAAAGCATTTTCTGCCCCTCTTACCCATGGCAAGGGAGCAGATGGTTGGGGGGAAGGGAACCTGAGAGTGGTGGAGCCAGGGCAGTGGGGGGAAGTTGCCGGAGGCTGAAGAGGGTAACGGGGGGCTGAAGGTGACCAGGTGCGTTGAGGGGAAGGGAACAGTTGGGGGAGGCTGAACGGGGCGATGGGGGGCAGTAGGAGGAGGCTGAAGGGGGCGATGGGGGGAAGGGGACATTTGGGGGGAGGCTGAAGGGGGCAATGGGTTGAAGGAGGCTGGGGCAGAGTGGCAGTTGTGGGGGCTGCTCATCCCCATGGGAGGGGAGGAGGAAGAGGAGCTGCCCTTGTATCAGAAGCTGTTTCCTTTTAGAACTTGCAACTTCACTGTTCCTGAGCAGGGTCCTGTGATCAAAGGGGAACTAGATGGGTTCATGGAGGACAGGTCCAGCAATTGCTGTTAGCCGGGATGGGCAGGGATGTGTCCCTAACCTCTGTCTGTCAGAAGCTGGGAATTGGGCAACAGGGGATGGGTCACTGGATGATTCCTGTCTGTTCATTCCCTCTGGGGCACCTGGCACTGGCCGCTGTCAGCAGACAGGACACTGGGCTAGATGGACCTTTGGTCTGACCCAGTCTGGCCGTCCTTATCTTCTAATGTTCTTCTCACATGCTCAGTAACATCTGCAAGTTGCTGCCCTCATGCGCCATCAGAATCTGCTCCCTGCAATCAAAGGCAGGGAAAATCCCCCTGAAGAGGGGAAATCGGAGGGGAGGGATGGGCAGAGGGACAAAACTGGGACAAGCTCAGGGGTTCAGACTGGGGTGGGGGGCGGCCTGCCCTGCCAGGTAGGTGCAGAAGGGAAAACCCCCAGATAGAGGGAGGCAGAGGGGATAAAAGTTACCACGGATGGGGGGAGCCGTCAGCAGCAGTTCCAAACTAGGGTGTGGTGGAGGGTAGAAGGACTTGTGTTCCTCACTGGATGGTCCATCTCCGCACCCCCTCCCCAGGGCTGTGGTGTTAAAGGCCCCGGGTGGCCCAGTGCCCAGGTACCGCAGCTCTGCTCTAGCTGAAATGGTGACTGAGCTGCCGAAGGAGACCTGATTCAGGGAAATAGTTTACACCCTCCCCCCACCCCCCTGGGCTCTGCTGGCATCAGCTCCTGAGCCAGAGACTGCAGGTGATACGAGAGATCTGGGGTAAGTGCTGGGCCCAGGCTGGAAAGTGACTCTGCAGAAATGGCTCCTGCTCGCCCCATCCCTGCCCCAGAGTTTCTGCGCGGCTCAGAGCTGGTGCCTAACACACCCAGGCTCACCCCGTTAGCAGTGGCTGTAGCTATTGGCGAGGAAACACCCACGGGAATACAGGACAGTGACCGGCTCTTCGTGCAGGAGGGAGAGGGGAGAGACTGGGTGGGGCACCTGGAGCAATCAGTGGGGAGGGAGGTTCCGGGCACCCAGCCTTGCCCAGCTCCATTCCCTGCAGCCCCCCGGGGCAGTGACTTTCCTGGGAGAGGGGAAGGGCAGAGAGAGGAAAAGCCAGTTCCTGCCTCTGCCTGGTCCCTGCGCTGCTGAGGGAATGGGCTGTTCTGGGGACAGTGTCGGGGGATCCCCCAAAGGGGCTCCTTTGATTCTGCTCTTTTCTGGCGTTTGGCTCAGAGACTCTGTTCCTGGGAGAGTGTAATAGCGTCTGGTGGGTTTAGTCCTGGGGGAGAGGTCGGGTCTGTGCTGTAATAGCGTCACTGAGGCGTCTCCCAGCATGGCAGAGTCTAGAGTGTCTGTCTGCAAGGACAGAGCCTGGGGGAATCGGGGTGTGAAATGGGCTAACACTAATTGAGAAACCTCCCGAATTTCCCTTCTCACTCTGACAGGCTGCAGAATAACGACCCCGTTTTGCTCCAGACCGTCCCATCTTCCTAGGGGCCGGGGAAGGGAAATGGCTGTGGTGGATCCAGCTCAGGTAGGGGATTTTGGGGGAGGTGCTGGGGAGGGTTGTTGTAGAGGGGGAGGGCCATGAAATCATAGAGTTCACAGTTCTAAGGAAGGGTAGAAGGGAGTACAGCAAAATAGAGACAATGGATTTCAGGAAGGCGGATTTTGCTAAGCTCAGAGAGCTGATAGGTAAGGTCCCAGGGGAATCAAAACTGAGGGGAAAAACAACTGAGGAGAGTTGGCAGTTTTTCAAAGGGACACTATTAAGGGCCCGAAAGCAAGCTATTCCGCTGAGTAGGAAAGATAGGAAATGTGGCAAAAGACCTCCTTGGCTTAACCACGAGATCTTGCATGATCTAAAAAATAAAAGGAATCATATAAAAAATGGAAACTAGGACAGATTACAAAGGATAAATATAGGCAAACAACACAGGAATGCAGGGGCAAGATTAGAAAGGCAAAGGCACAAAATGAGCTCAAACTGGCTACGGGAATAAAGGGAAACAAGAAGCCTTTTTATCAATAGTGTCGGAGAAAAACACAGTTCTCACTCTTCGGTTGGGTACAGCAAAATCAGATACTTTATTCTCTCTCTATCAATTGCATAGAGGGAGAGAGTGCACTAGGACACAGGGTCTCCCCCTCCTAGGCAGGTCTCTCCCAGGTAAACAATTACAGCAAGCATTTATACCTTTTGTTACAGACAATAATGAGCAACAGCTGCATTTTGTTTATACATAGGTCATCCTGATATCTTATTTTCCTCACTTGTTTAGACTCTAGTCTACATACAATATTATCTACACAAGGTCGCAACAACTTCTCACACAGTTCTTTCCCACTCGCCTCACACAATCCTCGCTTCTACAAATCTCGCGTTATTAGGGTTACAGTTAGCCTAACTCTTGGTAACAAACTGTCATGCATTGCAATCCCCTTCCTGTCCGTTCTTTCTCTGCTTCCACAATACATTAGAAGCAAGAGGAAGACCAAGGACAGGGTAGGCCCACTGCTCAGTGAGGAGGGAGAAACAGTAACAGGAAACTTGGAAATGGCAGAGATGCTTAATGACTTCTTTGTTTTTGTCTTCACCGAGAAGTCTGAAGGAATGACTAACATAGTGAATGCTATGGGAAGGGGGTAGGTTTAGAAGATAAAATAAAAAAAGAACAAGTTAAAAATCACTTAGAAAAGTTAGATGCCTGCAAGTCACCAGGGCCTGATGAAATGCATCCTAGAATACTCAAGGAGCTAATAGAGGAGGTATCTGAGCCTCTAGCTATTATCTTTGGAAAATCATGGGAGACAGGAGAGATTCCAGAGGACTGGGAAAGGGCAAATATAGTGCCCATCTCTAAAAAGGGAAATAAAAACAAGCCAGGAAACTACAGACCAGTTAGTTTAACTTCTGTGCCAGGGAAGATAATGGAGCAAGTAATCAAGGAAATCATCTGCAAACACTTGGAAGGTGGTAAGGTGATAGGGAATAGCCAGCATGGATTTGTAAAGAACAAATCATGTCAAACCAATCTGATAGCTTTCTTTGCTAGGATAACGAGTCTTGTGGATAAGGGAGAAGCGGTGGATGTGGTATACCTAGACTTCAGTAAGGCATTTGATAGGGTCTCGCATGATATTCTTATCGATAAACTAGGCAAATACAACTTAGATGGGGCTACTATAAGGTGGGTGCATAACTGGCTGGATAACCGTACTCAGAGAGTAGTTATTAATGGTTCCCAATCCTGCTGGAAAGGTATAACAAGTGGGGTTCCGCAGGGGTCTGTTTTGGGACCGGCTCTGTTCAATATCTTCATCAACGACTTAGATATTGGCATAGAAAGGACGGTTATTAAATTTGCAGATGATACCAAACTGGGAAGGATTGCAACTGCTTTGGAGGATAGGGTCATAATTCAAAATGATCTGGACAAATTGGAGAAATGGTCTGAGGTAAACAGGATGAAGTTTAACAAAGACAAATGCAAAGTGCTCCACTTAGGAAGGAACAATCAGTTTCACACATACAGAATGGGAAGAGACTGTCTAGGAAGGAGTACGGCAGAAAGGGATCTAGGCGTTATAGTGGACCACAAGCTAAATATGAGTCAACAGTGTGATGCTGTTGCAAAAAAAGCAAACATGATTCTGGGATGCATTAACAGGTGTGTTGTGAGCAAGACATAAGAAGTCATTCTTGCGCTCTACTCTGCGCTGGTTAGGCCTCAACTGGAGTATTGTGTCCAGTTCTGGGCACCACATTTCAAGGAAGATGTGGAGAAATTGGAGAGGGTCCAGCATGGTCTAGACAGTATTTGGTCCTGCCATGAGGGCAGGGGACTGGACTCAATGACCTCTCGAGGTCCCTTCCTGTCCTAGAATCTATGAATCTATGAAGGAGGCAACAACCTGTCATGTGTGATCTAAGGAGCAGGAAAAGAATCTGGGAATTACCTTTTGTAAAATCTCATCTTCTTCCAAAAAGCTGTGGAAATAGCTGATTCAAGAAGTTGTTGACAGATGGATAGTACGCGTCTATCAGCTCCTGGGCTCACTAGCCGTTGTCAACCAAGCAAGTTGGCAGACTGAAGGCAGGGCAAGAATGCTGAACCAGAACGGTCTTTGCTCTTGTCACACATGACATCACAATAAACTTATGCATACACACACACACAGACATACAGACAGAGGCTGGTACCATTAGCAACAGGAATTTTGATTTCTGGGAGGGGCTGCACAAAGGACTGATACTTTGCATGTACAGAATATATCACATTGTACCTGGGGAGTCACAAAGTAGTTTACAAACTTGAATTCCAGGAGCCTGACAGCTGCCCTGAGCAGGACCAGGTGAAGGTGGGGCTGTACTGAGGGGTCTGCGAGCTGCAGCGGGACGAGCTGGACTGGGTTTCGCTCTGGTGGAGCAGGTGAGAGGGTCTGGGGGCCAGTGCATTGGGGGAGGGGCTGTCACCCCAGTGGCCAAAGCCCGGAGCACTGACCCCCTCACCCCTCTTGTGGCTGAAGTCCAGAGCCCCCACCTCCCTCCCTGTCCTCCTGTGGATGAATCGCAGAGCCCAGAGCCCCCACTCCCTTTCACCTCCCCAGCGGCTGAAGCTTGGAGCCCTGATCTCCCCCCCATGGCAGCCGAAGACCAGGTCTCTTCCCTTCATCTCTCTTGGTGGCTTGAGCCTGGACACAAGCCCGGAGTCCTCCCTCCCCCACTCCGCCCTGGGTGCTATAGCCCGGATCCTGGAGTCTCTACCCAGTTGTGGGAGACCAGAGCCCCAAACCCAGAGTTCGCCCAAATGCACACAAATGTTCAGAAATGGCTTGCAAGGGGAGAAACTGATTTTACTAAAAGAATCCTACAATTTAAACAAAACTTCCTGCAGATGCCCAGAGTACAGTAAAAGTGACATTTTAAACTCACCTTTTAAAGCAGCCGTAAGTAACACGACCAACTGACATTGCTGAACAGTGACACTACAGTCCACAGCAGTGTGTGTGTGCATGGGGGAGGGAGGTTGTGGGGGGAGTGGAGTGTGTGTGTGTGTGTGTGTGTGTGTGTGTTGGGGGAGAGTATGTATGGGTGTGCTGGGGAGTGGGGGAGGGGTGTGAGTGTGTGGGTGGAAGTTTATGGGGCGCAGTGGAGGTGAGTGTGTGGGGGTGGGGGGGGGCAGAAGTTTGTGGGGGCAGTGGAGGTGAGTGTGTGAGTTGGGGGTGTGTGTGGGTGGAAGTTTGTGGGGGCAGTGGATGTGAGGGTAGGGGGGTGGAAGTTTGTGGGGGCTGTGGAGGTGAGTGTGGGGGGGGTGGAAGTTTGTGGGGGCTGTGGAGGTGAGTGTGACTGTGTGTCTTGGGGCAGTCAGGAGGCCGGGGGTCCCGTCCTCCGTGTGAGCTGGAGCTGCCTGAGCAGGGCGGAGCTGAGGGGAGAGAAGCAGCCCAGGGAGCTCTGTCTCCCGTGGCCGTGGGGAGCGTCTCGGGGAGAAGCGGATGCTCCGCCCCCCGTGAGCGCACCGGCCCCGAGTGCAGCGGGGGGACCGGGACCGAGCACAGCGACGCCCCGGGGCCGGGCGGGGATGTCCTAGGGCTGAAAGTGCCACTTAGACCTCACCGGGCACCGCGGCTGAGCGCCCCGGGGCTCCCGAGCCGGGCGGTTCGGTTCGGTGCGGTGCGCCCCGGGGTGCGCGGGCCCGAACCAACCTCCTTGGGGGACGGGCACCCCGCTCTGCCCCGGCCCCGCCCCCAGCCCCGCCCCGCTGTGCCCCGGCCCCGCCCCCAGCCCCGCCCCGCTCTGCCCCGGCCCCGCCCCCAGCCCCGCTCTGCCCCCGCCCCCAGCCCCGCTCTGCCCCGGCCCCGCCCCCCGCCCCCGCTCTGCCCCAGCCCCGCCCCCCGCCCCCGCTCTGCCCCAGCCCCGCCTCCCCCGGGGCTTGGCCTCTGCCCTGATCGCTCTGCCCCACCCCCCAGCCGCCACATGCCCCGCCCACTGCCACCTCCTTTCGCCTCCCTAGCGCCGCCGCCCCTGAAACCCCTCTACCCAGGCCGAGGCCGGAAGCGGAAGTGAGTGCGGAGCTCAGGACGCCATTAGGAGAAGGTCAGAGGCGCCAGAGGGTGGCGTGGGGCGAGGAGGGGCTGTTGCGCGCTGCTTCTGCCAGCCCCGGTGCATTGTGGGATTCCTTCTCCCTCCCAGCGAGTGTCTCCTGTTCCACCCACCCCGACCCTCACCTCCACTGCGCCCACAAACTTCCACCCACCCCCACCCACACACTCACCTCCACTGCCCCAACAAACTCCCACCCACCCCCCCCACACACTCACCTCCACTGTGCCCACAAACTTCCACCCACACACACCCCCAACTCACACACAAACTTCCACTGCCCCCACAAACTTCCACCCACCCCCACCCACACACTCACCTCCACTGCGCCCACAAGCTTCCACCCACCCCACCCACACATTCACCTCCACTGCGCCCACAAACTTCCACCCACACCCCCCCCCACACACACATTCACCTCCACTGCGCCCACAAACTTCCACCCACAACCCCCGCACACACACACTCACCTCCACTGCCCCCACAAACTTCCACCCACCCCCACCCCACCCACACATTCACCTCCACTGCGCCCACAAACTTCCACCCACCCCCACCCACACACTCACCTCCACTGCCCCCCACAAACTTCCATGCCCACCCCCACCCACACATTCACTGCCCCCACAAACTTCCACCCACACACACCCCCACCCTCACCTCCACTGCACCCCATAAACTTCCACACAAACACTCACACTCCTCCCCCACTCCCCATCACACCCATACATACTCTACACACACACACACACTCCACTCCCCCCACAACCTCCCTCAGGTCACTCTCAGCTAGCCCTGAGCCCCTCATTCCTAGCCCCATCCCAAAGCCCGCTCCCCCAGCCAGAGCCCTCACCCCCTGCACCCCAACCCTCTGCCCTAGCCCTGAGCCTCTCATTCCCAGCCCCATCCCACAGCCCACTCCCCAACCCTCTTCCCCACTTCAGCCCCCTCCCACACTCTGAACCCTTCAGCCTCACCCCTGCCACACACCGTCCATGTGCAGAATGAATTTTGTGATGTGCAGCAATATACAGGTGATGTGTCACATAACAAAATTGCACATATTGGTGCACATCACAAAATTCATTCCGCACACGGACATACAAAATGTGAGGAAACACTGCTCCTGACTTTCAACCTATCTGAGACATCTTGAATTTCATACAGTGACTGATCAGAATAAAGTGCTCTCAAGTGAGCTACAGACCAACAGTGGTTCATAGGAATTATTCAGCAAGTATTTTAGAAGACCTAGACCATTAGAGGAAATCATGACATGCTAAGAGACAGTTAATGGAGAGAAGCAGCAAGATTAATCCCATACATTGGATTGGTTGTGACTTATTTGCCTGATTTGAAAAGAGGCCAAAAGGACCTGAGTCTCCTCGCTGGCGATAGCCCCCTGCTTGGCCAATCAGCACTGAGACTCTGAGGGGCGGGAGGCTGAGAGGTCTCACCAGATGTCCCAAAGGACGGCCCAGGTCACCATCAGAGGGGATCACTCTCAGACCCAGCCTCACCTCTTTGTGAGGACCTCCCGCAATGAGAGCACCCCCCACCCCATCCACACTCCACACACACACCCCTTCTTGGTAGAGGGAGGGAAGCCGGGGAAAGGGGAAAAAGAAGCAAGAGAAGAGGAGAAAGGAGGGAGGAAAGAGGAAAAGGGAAACCAAAAAGGATAAACCCCAATGTCCCCAGGGATTCTAAGCGTCAAAGTCCTAGGCAGGAAATCAAATTCGGCCACCTTAAGCCAGTGTTTTCTGGGCCTAGAATGCTGCCTGCACCAGGGGGATCAGACTGAACAGGTTCCAAACCTCTCTGGGCCTCTTACCTTGGAAAAGGGAAGTTTGTTTTCGGCACAATCAGTGGTAGGAAAGGAGAAAACTCCACAGAGGTTCCTCCCCATGCTCACATCCGTGAATCCTAATTCTCAGTCCTCGAGGAGAGACCTCGTGAAGGAGATTTGCGGCAGCAAAGCCGGGGGGGTCTCAGAGACTGGCCTGGCCCTGCCCGGCTGATGTCAGGGTCTCTCTGTGAGGTCACCCCCTCCCCACCACCTTTGCCCAATAGGCCGAGTTCCTGCAACAGGCCTTTGTGATGTCACTGCCACCCCCACCCCTCCCCTCCAAGCTGATGTCCTGCCCCTGGCCAGCCTCGTTGGGTGTTTGTTTCCCCTGGATCTAGGGTTGCCAACTTGCTGGCCCAACAAAACTGACCACCCTTGTCCCGCCCCGTCAAGGATGGAATGCAAGGCTGAGTTCACTCACCAACCCCCTGAAACATGTCAGTGCCCCAGAGAAAACCGGACCCCTGCTATTGGAACGAAATGCTGGAGATCTGAATGGGAAAGGGACTGTCTGAATTGTCAAGATGGGGAATGAACAACAATCTACAGCAATGTCATTAACACAAACACACTCCAATCCTGCTCCAGCCGGAAGGGAAATGGGCAGGAATTCCTGCTGTCCAGCAATGGACACACTTACAGCCCCGCACAGCAGTGAGTGGGCCGGGGAGGCTGGTCTGAGCAAACAATGTGAAGTGATAATTCACTAAGAGAATCATAGTGTAGGGAAGCCAGTGGCCATGAGGTAGCTGTGGCTGAGGGGTTAAGGTGCTGGACTAGAAATCCCTTGGGGCTTCCCACGTAGATTTGAATCTCCGTGCCAACTCCGGAAGCATTGAACTGTTGTCATTGCTGTAGTCTCAGTGCTGGCGCATCCCTAGTGCCAACTGGAGGTAGATCTGGTCTCACTCTCAGGCTGTCTACACTTAAAATGCTCCTGTAGTACTTTGGAGTAGACAGTTGCTACAGTGACTGGTGAGGTTTTCCTATTGCTCTAGCTGCACTGACAGAACACAGAGACTGAATTCCCACCCCACCTGCATAGGAGCTCTCAGCAGTTTAATTGTTCTGCAGCCAGCTTCCCATTAGAAATGCTGTTGTGGGACATTCCCAGACCTGGGCATCTACCAAGGACAGAATTTGAAGAGCAAACCTGGCTCCTCCCACCAGGAGGGATTGGAGTGTTTTGTCCCTTGTGATGGGTTGGATCACAGAAAGCCCCTTGGGAGCTGCCAACCAATGTGCCAAGACTACTTCTGCCCCTGCTTTCCTGCCCTGGCAGCTCAGGACCCCAGAACCCTGTCTTGTTGAGCCAGACACGCCCGTCTGCTCCAACACAGACCCAGGGTCTGAATTACTTGCCCAAAGCTGCAGGCTTAACCTGAAAGCAGCTCACAGAAGCTCAGGTTCAGCTGTTTGTCCTCTGTGACCCTAAATCCTTTTCATAGTCCCTGCTTTCCAGGCTACGGTTCCCTAGGCTCTAGGTGTGGCCACCAGCCTCCGTTCCCAGCTATAGGGCCTGGCTTTTGGCTGTATTAAACTGCATTTGTTTTACTAATCCCATTTTATCAAACTATCCAGGCTGCTCTGTACAACTGCCCCATCATTAGCATTATTTACCACTCCTCCAAGCTGTGTTAGACACAGACTTTATCAGCAGTGATTTTATATTTACTTCCAGATGGTTAATTACAAAGTTGAATAGTGAGGGGGCTACAGCCAATCCCTGTGGTGCCTCAAAATTCATTCCGCACACGGACATACAAAATGTGAGGAAACACTGCTCCTGACTTTCAACCTATCTGAGACATCTTGAATTTCATACAGTGACTGATCAGAATAAAGTGCTCTCAAGTGAGCTACAGACCAACAGTGGTTCATAGGAATTATTCAGCAAGTATTTTAGAAGACCTAGACCATTAGAGGAAATCATGACATGCTAAGAGACAGTTAATGGAGAGAAGCAGCAAGATTAATCCCATACATTGGATTGGTTGTGACTTATTTGCCTGATTTGAAAAGAGGCCAAAAGGACCTGAGTCTCCTCGCTGGCGATAGCCCCCTGCTTGGCCAATCAGCACTGAGACTCTGAGGGGCGGGAGGCTGAGAGGTCTCACCAGATGTCCCAAAGGACGGCCCAGGTCACCATCAGAGGGGATCACTCTCAGACCCAGCCTCACCTCTTTGTGAGGACCTCCCGCAATGAGAGCACCCCCCACCCCATCCACACTCCACACACACACCCCTTCTTGGTAGAGGGAGGGAAGCCGGGGAAAGGGGAAAAAGAAGCAAGAGAAGAGGAGAAAGGAGGGAGGAAAGAGGAAAAGGGAAACCAAAAAGGATAAACCCCAATGTCCCCAGGGATTCTAAGCGTCAAAGTCCTAGGCAGGAAATCAAATTCGGCCACCTTAAGCCAGTGTTTTCTGGGCCTAGAATGCTGCCTGCACCAGGGGGATCAGACTGAACAGGTTCCAAACTCTCTGGGCCTCTTACCTTGGAAAAGGGAAGTTTGTTTTCGGCACAATCAGTGGTAGGAAAGGAGAAAACTCCACAGAGGTTCCTCCCCATGCTCACATCCGTGAATCCTAATTCTCTCTCAGTCCTCGAGGAGAGACCTCGCGAAGGAGATTTGCGGCAGCAAAGCCGGGGGGGTCTCAGAGACTGGCCTGGCCCTGCACCTCTGTCCTGCACGGCTGATGTCAGGGTCTCTCTGTGAGGTCACCCCCTCCCCACCACCTTTGCCCAATAGGCCGAGTTCCTGCAACAGGCCTTTGTGATGTCACTGCCACCCCCACCCCTCCCCTCCAAGCTGATGTCCTGCCCCTGGCCAGCCTCGTTGGGTGTTTGTTTCCCCTGGATCTAGGGTTGCCAACTTGCTGGCCCAACAAAACTGACCACCCTTGTCCCGCCCCGTCAAGGATGGAATGCAAGGCTGAGTTCACTCACCAACCCCCTGAAACATGTCAGTGCCCCAGAGAAAACCGGACCCCTGCTATTGGAACGAAATGCTGGAGATCTGAATGGGAAAGGGACTGTCTGAATTGTCAAGATGGGGAACGAACAACAATCTACAGCAATGTCATTAACACAAACACACTCCAATCCTGCTCCAGCCGGAAGGGAAATGGGCAGGAATTCCTGCTGTCCAGCAATGGACACACTTACAGCCCCGCACAGCAGTGAGTGGGCCGGGGAGGCTGGTCTGAGCAAACAATGTGAAGTGATAATTCACTAAGAGAATCATAGTGTAGGGAAGCCAGTGGCCATGAGGTAGCTGTGGCTGAGGGGTTAAGGTGCTGGACTAGAAATCCCTTGGGGCTTCCCACGTAGATTTGAATCTCCGTGCCAACTCCGGAAGCATTGAACTGTTGTCATTGCTGTAGTCTCAGTGCTGGCGCATCCCTAGTGCCAACTGGAGGTAGATCTGGTCTCACTCTCAGGCTGTCTACACTTAAAATGCTCCTGTAGTACTTTGGAGTAGACAGTTGCTACAGTGACTGGTGAGGTTTTCCTATTGCTCTAGCTGCACTGACAGAACACAGAGACTGAATTCCCACCCCACCTGCATAGGAGCTCTCAGCAGTTTAATTGTTCTGCAGCCAGCTTCCCATTAGAAATGCTGTTGTGGGACATTCCCAGACCTGGGCATCTACCAAGGACAGAATTTGAAGAGCAAACCTGGCTCCTCCCACCAGGATGGATTGGAGTGTTTTGTCCCTTGTGATGGGTTGGATCACAGAAAGCCCCTTGGGAGCTGCCAACCAATGTGCCAAGACTACTTCTGCCCCTGCTTTCCTGCCCTGGCAGCTCAGGACCCCAGAACCCTGTCTTGTTGAGCCAGACACGCCCGTCTGCTCCAACACAGACCCAGGGTCTGAATTACTTGCCCAAAGCTGCAGGCTTAACCTGAAAGCAGCTCACAGAAGCTCAGGTTCAGCTGTTTGTCCTCTGTGACCCTAAATCCTTTTCATAGTCCCTGCTTTCCAGGCTACGGTTCCCTAGGCTCTAGGTGTGGCCACCAGCCTCCGTTCCCAGCTATAGGGCCTGGCTTTTGGCTGTATTAAACTGCATTTGTTTTACTAATCCCATTTTATCAAACTATCCAGGCTGCTCTGTACAACTGCCCCATCATTAGCATTATTTACCACTCCTCCAAGCTGTGTTAGCCACAGACTTTATCAGCAGTGATTTTATATTTACTTCCAGATGGTTAATTACAAAGTTGAATAGTGAGGGGGCTACAGCCAATCCCTGTGGTGCCTCAAAATTCATTCCGCACACGGACATACAAAATGTGAGGAAACACTGCTCCTGACTTTCAACCTATCTGAGACATCTTGAATTTCATACAGTGACTGATCAGAATAAAGTGCTCTCAAGTGAGCTACAGACCAACAGTGGTTCATAGGAATTATTCAGCAAGTATTTTAGAAGACCTAGACCATTAGAGGAAATCATGACATGCTAAGAGACAGTTAATGGAGAGAAGCAGCAAGATTAATCCCATACATTGGATTGGTTGTGACTTATTTGCCTGATTTGAAAAGAGGCCAAAAGGACCTGAGTCTCCTCGCTGGCGATAGCCCCCTGCTTGGCCAATCAGCACTGAGACTCTGAGGGGCGGGAGGCTGAGAGGTCTCACCAGATGTCCCAAAGGACGGCCCAGGTCACCATCAGAGGGGATCACTCTCAGACCCAGCCTCACCTCTTTGTGAGGACCTCCCGCAATGAGAGCACCCCCCACCCCATCCACACTCCACACACACACCCCTTCTTGGTAGAGGGAGGGAAGCCGGGGAAAGGGGAAAAAGAAGCAAGAGAAGAGGAGAAAGGAGGGAGGAAAGAGGAAAAGGGAAACCAAAAAGGATAAACCCCAATGTCCCCAGGGATTCTAAGCGTCAAAGTCCTAGGCAGGAAATCAAATTCGGCCACCTTAAGCCAGTGTTTTCTGGGCCTAGAATGCTGCCTGCACCAGGGGGATCAGACTGAACAGGTTCCAAACCTCTCTGGGCCTCTTACCTTGGAAAAGGGAACTTTGTTTTCGGCACAATCAGTGGTAGGAAAGGAGAAAACTCCACAGAGGTTCCTCCCCATGCTCACATCCGTGAATCCTAATTCTCAGTCCTCGAGGAGAGACCTCGTGAAGGAGATTTGCGGCAGCAAAGCCGGGGGGGTCTCAGAGACTGGCCTGGCCCTGCCCGGCTGATGTCAGGGTCTCTCTGTGAGGTCACCCCCTCCCCACCACCTTTGCCCAATAGGCCGAGTTCCTGCAACAGGCCTTTGTGATGTCACTGCCACCCCCACCCCTCCCCTCCAAGCTGATGTCCTGCCCCTGGCCAGCCTCGTTGGGTGTTTGTTTCCCCTGGATCTAGGGTTGCCAACTTGCTGGCCCAACAAAACTGACCACCCTTGTCCCGCCCCGTCAAGGATGGAATGCAAGGCTGAGTTCACTCACCAACCCCCTGAAACATGTCAGTGCCCCAGAGAAAACCGGACCCCTGCTATTGGAACGAAATGCTGGAGATCTGAATGGGAAAGGGACTGTCTGAATTGTCAAGATGGGGAACGAACAACAATCTACAGCAATGTCATTAACACAAACACACTCCAATCCTGCTCCAGCCGGAAGGGAAATGGGCAGGAATTCCTGCTGTCCAGCAATGGACACACTTACAGCCCCGCACAGCAGTGAGTGGGCCGGGGAGGCTGGTCTGAGCAAACAATGTGAAGTGATAATTCACTAAGAGAATCATAGTGTAGGGAAGCCAGTGGCCATGAGGTAGCTGTGGCTGAGGGGTTAAGGTGCTGGACTAGAAATCCCTTGGGGCTTCCCACGTAGATTTGAATCTCCGTGCCAACTCCGGAAGCATTGAACTGTTGTCATTGCTGTAGTCTCAGTGCTGGCGCATCCCTAGTGCCAACTGGAGGTAGATCTGGTCTCACTCTCAGGCTGTCTACACTTAAAATGCTCCTGTAGTACTTTGGAGTAGACAGTTGCTACAGTGACTGGTGAGGTTTTCCTATTGCTCTAGCTGCACTGACAGAACACAGAGACTGAATTCCCACCCCACCTGCATAGGAGCTCTCAGCAGTTTAATTGTTCTGCAGCCAGCTTCCCATTAGAAATGCTGTTGTGGGACATTCCCAGACCTGGGCATCTACCAAGGACAGAATTTGAAGAGCAAACCTGGCTCCTCCCACCAGGAGGGATTGGAGTGTTTTGTCCCTTGTGATGGGTTGGATCACAGAAAGCCCCTTGGGAGCTGCCAACCAATGTGCCAAGACTACTTCTGCCCCTGCTTTCCTGCCCTGGCAGCTCAGGACCCCAGAACCCTGTCTTGTTGAGCCAGACACGCCCGTCTGCTCCAACACAGACCCAGGGTCTGAATTACTTGCCCAAAGCTGCAGGCTTAACCTGAAAGCAGCTCACAGAAGCTCAGGTTCAGCTGTTTGTCCTCTGTGACCCTAAATCCTTTTCATAGTCCCTGCTTTCCAGGCTACGGTTCCCTAGGCTCTAGGTGTGGCCACCAGCCTCCGTTCCCAGCTATAGGGCCTGGCTTTTGGCTGTATTAAACTGCATTTGTTTTACTAATCCCATTTTATCAAACTATCCAGGCTGCTCTGTACAACTGCCCCATCATTAGCATTATTTACCACTCCTCCAAGCTGTGTTAGCCACAGACTTTATCAGCAGTGATTTTATATTTACTTCCAGATGGTTAATTACAAAGTTGAATAGTGAGGGGGCTACAGCCAATCCCTGTGGTGCCTCAAAATTCATTCCGCACACGGACATACAAAATGTGAGGAAACACTGCTCCTGACTTTCAACCTATCTGAGACATCTTGAATTTCATACAGTGACTGATCAGAATAAAGTGCTCTCAAGTGAGCTACAGACCAACAGTGGTTCATAGGAATTATTCAGCAAGTATTTTAGAAGACCTAGACCATTAGAGGAAATCATGACATGCTAAGAGACAGTTAATGGAGAGAAGCAGCAAGATTAATCCCATACATTGGATTGGTTGTGACTTATTTGCCTGATTTGAAAAGAGGCCAAAAGGACCTGAGTCTCCTCGCTGGCGATAGCCCCCTGCTTGGCCAATCAGCACTGAGACTCTGAGGGGCGGGAGGCTGAGAGGTCTCACCAGATGTCCCAAAGGACGGCCCAGGTCACCATCAGAGGGGATCACTCTCAGACCCAGCCTCACCTCTTTGTGAGGACCTCCCGCAATGAGAGCACCCCCCACCCCATCCACACTCCACACACACACCCCTTCTTGGTAGAGGGAGGGAAGCCGGGGAAAGGGGAAAAAGAAGCAAGAGAAGAGGAGAAAGGAGGGAGGAAAGAGGAAAAGGGAAACCAAAAAGGATAAACCCCAATGTCCCCAGGGATTCTAAGCGTCAAAGTCCTAGGCAGGAAATCAAATTCGGCCACCTTAAGCCAGTGTTTTCTGGGCCTAGAATGCTGCCTGCACCAGGGGGATCAGACTGAACAGGTTCCAAACCTCTCTGGGCCTCTTACCTTGGAAAAGGGAAGTTTGTTTTCGGCACAATCAGTGGTAGGAAAGGAGAAAACTCCACAGAGGTTCCTCCCCATGCTCACATCCGTGAATCCTAATTCTCAGTCCTCGAGGAGAGACCTCGTGAAGGAGATTTGCGGCAGCAAAGCCGGGGGGGTCTCAGAGACTGGCCTGGCCCTGCCCGGCTGATGTCAGGGTCTCTCTGTGAGGTCACCCCCTCCCCACCACCTTTGCCCAATAGGCCGAGTTCCTGCAACAGGCCTTTGTGATGTCACTGCCACCCCCACCCCTCCCCTCCAAGCTGATGTCCTGCCCCTGGCCAGCCTCGTTGGGTGTTTGTTTCCCCTGGATCTAGGGTTGCCAACTTGCTGGCCCAACAAAACTGACCACCCTTGTCCCGCCCCGTCAAGGATGGAATGCAAGGCTGAGTTCACTCACCAACCCCCTGAAACATGTCAGTGCCCCAGAGAAAACCGGACCCCTGCTATTGGAACGAAATGCTGGAGATCTGAATGGGAAAGGGACTGTCTGAATTGTCAAGATGGGGAACGAACAACAATCTACAGCAATGTCATTAACACAAACACACTCCAATCCTGCTCCAGCCGGAAGGGAAATGGGCAGGAATTCCTGCTGTCCAGCAATGGACACACTTACAGCCCCGCACAGCAGTGAGTGGGCCGGGGAGGCTGGTCTGAGCAAACAATGTGAAGTGATAATTCACTAAGAGAATCATAGTGTAGGGAAGCCAGTGGCCATGAGGTAGCTGTGGCTGAGGGGTTAAGGTGCTGGACTAGAAATCCCTTGGGGCTTCCCACGTAGATTTGAATCTCCGTGCCAACTCCGGAAGCATTGAACTGTTGTCATTGCTGTAGTCTCAGTGCTGGCGCATCCCTAGTGCCAACTGGAGGTAGATCTGGTCTCACTCTCAGGCTGTCTACACTTAAAATGCTCCTGTAGTACTTTGGAGTAGACAGTTGCTACAGTGACTGGTGAGGTTTTCCTATTGCTCTAGCTGCACTGACAGAACACAGAGACTGAATTCCCACCCCACCTGCATAGGAGCTCTCAGCAGTTTAATTGTTCTGCAGCCAGCTTCCCATTAGAAATGCTGTTGTGGGACATTCCCAGACCTGGGCATCTACCAAGGACAGAATTTGAAGAGCAAACCTGGCTCCTCCCACCAGGAGGGATTGGAGTGTTTTGTCCCTTGTGATGGGTTGGATCACAGAAAGCCCCTTGGGAGCTGCCAACCAATGTGCCAAGACTACTTCTGCCCCTGCTTTCCTGCCCTGGCAGCTCAGGACCCCAGAACCCTGTCTTGTTGAGCCAGACACGCCCGTCTGCTCCAACACAGACCCAGGGTCTGAATTACTTGCCCAAAGCTGCAGGCTTAACCTGAAAGCAGCTCACAGAAGCTCAGGTTCAGCTGTTTGTCCTCTGTGACCCTAAATCCTTTTCATAGTCCCTGCTTTCCAGGCTACGGTTCCCTAGGCTCTAGGTGTGGCCACCAGCCTCCGTTCCCAGCTATAGGGCCTGGCTTTTGGCTGTATTAAACTGCATTTGTTTTACTAATCCCATTTTATCAAACTATCCAGGCTGCTCTGTACAACTGCCCCATCATTAGCATTATTTACCACTCCTCCAAGCTGTGTTAGCCACAGACTTTATCAGCAGTGATTTTATATTTACTTCCAGATGGTTAATTACAAAGTTGAATAGTGAGGGGGCTACAGCCAATCCCTGTGGTGCCTCAAAATTCATTCCGCACACGGACATACAAAATGTGAGGAAACACTGCTCCTGACTTTCAACCTATCTGAGACATCTTGAATTTCATACAGTGACTGATCAGAATAAAGTGCTCTCAAGTGAGCTACAGACCAACAGTGGTTCATAGGAATTATTCAGCAAGTATTTTAGAAGACCTAGACCATTAGAGGAAATCATGACATGCTAAGAGACAGTTAATGGAGAGAAGCAGCAAGATTAATCCCATACATTGGATTGGTTGTGACTTATTTGCCTGATTTGAAAAGAGGCCAAAAGGACCTGAGTCTCCTCGCTGGCGATAGCCCCCTGCTTGGCCAATCAGCACTGAGACTCTGAGGGGCGGGAGGCTGAGAGGTCTCACCAGATGTCCCAAAGGACGGCCCAGGTCACCATCAGAGGGGATCACTCTCAGACCCAGCCTCACCTCTTTGTGAGGACCTCCCGCAATGAGAGCACCCCCCACCCCATCCACACTCCACACACACACCCCTTCTTGGTAGAGGGAGGGAAGCCGGGGAAAGGGGAAAAAGAAGCAAGAGAAGAGGAGAAAGGAGGGAGGAAAGAGGAAAAGGGAAACCAAAAAGGATAAACCCCAATGTCCCCAGGGATTCTAAGCATCAAAGTCCTAGGCAGGAAATCAAATTCGGCCACCTTAAGCCAGTGTTTTCTGGGCCTAGAATGCTGCCTGCACCAGGGGGATCAGACTGAACAGGTTCCAAACTCTCTGGGCCTCTTACCTTGGAAAAGGGAAGTTTGTTTTCGGCACAATCAGTGGTAGGAAAGGAGAAAACTCCACAGAGGTTCCTCCCCATGCTCACATCCGTGAATCCTAATTCACTCTCAGTCCTCGAGGAGAGACCTCGCGAAGGAGATTTGCGGCAGCAAAGCCGGGGGGGTCTCAGAGACTGGCCTGGCCCTGCACCTCTGTCCTGCACGGCTGATGTCAGGGTCTCTCTGTGAGGTCACCCCCTCCCCACCACCTTTGCCCAATAGGCCGAGTTCCTGCAACAGGCCTTTGTGATGTCACTGCCACCCCCACCCCTCCCCTCCAAGCTGATGTCCTGCCCCTGGCCAGCCTCGTTGGGTGTTTGTTTCCCCTGGATCTAGGGTTGCCAACTTGCTGGCCCAACAAAACTGACCACCCTTGTCCCGCCCTGTCAAGGATGGAATGCAAGGCTGAGTTCACTCACCAACCCCCTGAAACATGTCAGTGCCCCAGAGAAAACCGGACCCCTGCTATTGGAACGAAATGCTGGAGATCTGAATGGGAAAGGGACTGTCTGAATTGTCAAGATGGGGAACGAACAACAGTCTACAGCAATGTCATTAACACAAACACACTCCAATCCTGCTCCAGCCGGAAGGGAAATGGGCAGGAATTCCTGCTGTCCAGCAATGGACACACTTACAGCCCCGCACAGCAGTGAGTGGGCCGGGGAGGCTGGTCTGAGCAAACAATGTGAAGTGATAATTCACTAAGAGAATCATAGTGTAGGGAAGCCAGTGGCCATGAGGTAGCTGTGGCTGAGGGGTTAAGGTGCTGGACTAGAAATCCCTTGGGGCTTCCCACGTAGATTTGAATCTCCGTGCCAACTCCGGAAGCATTGAACTGTTGTCATTGCTGTAGTCTCAGTGCTGGCGCATCCCTAGTGCCAACTGGAGGTAGATCTGGTCTCACTCTCAGGCTGTCTACACTTAAAATGCTCCTGTAGTGCTTTGGAGTAGACAGTTGCTACAGTGACTGGTGAGGTTTTCCTATTGCTCTAGCTGCACTGACAGAACACAGAGACTGAATTCCCACCCCACCTGCATAGGAGCTCTCAGCAGTTTAATTGTTCTGCAGCCAGCTTCCCATTAGAAATGCTGTTGTGGGACATTCCCAGACCTGGGCATCTACCAAGGACAGAATTTGAAGAGCAAACCTGGCTCCTCCCACCAGGAGGGATTGGAGTGTTTTGTCCCTTGTGATGGGTTGGATCACAGAAAGCCCCTTGGGAGCTGCCAACCAATGTGCCAAGACTACTTCTGCCCCTGCTTTCCTGCCCTGGCAGCTCAGGACCCCAGAACCCTGTCTTGTTGAGCCAGACACGCCCGTCTGCTCCAACACAGACCCAGGGTCTGAATTACTTGCCCAAAGCTGCAGGCTTAACCTGAAAGCAGCTCACAGAAGCTCAGGTTCAGCTGTTTGTCCTCTGTGACCCTAAATCCTTTTCATAGTCCCTGCTTTCCAGGCTACGGTTCCCTAGGCTCTAGGTGTGGCCACCAGCCTCCGTTCCCAGCTATAGGGCCTGGCTTTTGGCTGTATTAAACTGCATTTGTTTTACTAATCCCATTTTATCAAACTATCCAGGCTGCTCTGTACAACTGCCCCATCATTAGCATTATTTACCACTCCTCCAAGCTGTGTTAGCCACAGACTTTATCAGCAGTGATTTTATATTTACTTCCAGATGGTTAATTACAAAGTTGAATAGTGAGGGGGCTACAGCCAATCCCTGTGGTGCCTCAAAATTCATTCCGCACACGGACATACAAAATGTGAGGAAACACTGCTCCTGACTTTCAACCTATCTGAGACATCTTGAATTTCATACAGTGACTGATCAGAATAAAGTGCTCTCAAGTGAGCTACAGACCAACAGTGGTTCATAGGAATTATTCAGCAAGTATTTTAGAAGACCTAGACCATTAGAGGAAATCATGACATGCTAAGAGACAGTTAATGGAGAGAAGCAGCAAGATTAATCCCATACATTGGATTGGTTGTGACTTATTTGCCTGATTTGAAAAGAGGCCAAAAGGACCTGAGTCTCCTCGCTGGCGATAGCCCCCTGCTTGGCCAATCAGCACTGAGACTCTGAGGGGCGGGAGGCTGAGAGGTCTCACCAGATGTCCCAAAGGACGGCCCAGGTCACCATCAGAGGGGATCACTCTCAGACCCAGCCTCACCTCTTTGTGAGGACCTCCCGCAATGAGAGCACCCCCCACCCCATCCACACTCCACACACACACCCCTTCTTGGTAGAGGGAGGGAAGCCGGGGAAAGGGGAAAAAGAAGCAAGAGAAGAGGAGAAAGGAGGGAGGAAAGAGGAAAAGGGAAACCAAAAAGGATAAACCCCAATGTCCCCAGGGATTCTAAGCATCAAAGTCCTAGGCAGGAAATCAAATTCGGCCACCTTAAGCCAGTGTTTTCTGGGCCTAGAATGCTGCCTGCACCAGGGGGATCAGACTGAACAGGTTCCAAACTCTCTGGGCCTCTTACCTTGGAAAAGGGAAGTTTGTTTTCGGCACAATCAGTGGTAGGAAAGGAGAAAACTCCACAGAGGTTCCTCCCCATGCTCACATCCGTGAATCCTAATTCACTCTCAGTCCTCGAGGAGAGACCTCGCGAAGGAGATTTGCGGCAGCAAAGCCGGGGGGGTCTCAGAGACTGGCCTGGCCCTGCACCTCTGTCCTGCACGGCTGATGTCAGGGTCTCTCTGTGAGGTCACCCCCTCCCCACCACCTTTGCCCAATAGGCCGAGTTCCTGCAACAGGCCTTTGTGATGTCACTGCCACCCCCACCCCTCCCCTCCAAGCTGATGTCCTGCCCCTGGCCAGCCTCGTTGGGTGTTTGTTTCCCCTGGATCTAGGGTTGCCAACTTGCTGGCCCAACAAAACTGACCACCCTTGTCCCGCCCTGTCAAGGATGGAATGCAAGGCTGAGTTCACTCACCAACCCCCTGAAACATGTCAGTGCCCCAGAGAAAACCGGACCCCTGCTATTGGAACGAAATGCTGGAGATCTGAATGGGAAAGGGACTGTCTGAATTGTCAAGATGGGGAACGAACAACAGTCTACAGCAATGTCATTAACACAAACACACTCCAATCCTGCTCCAGCCGGAAGGGAAATGGGCAGGAATTCCTGCTGTCCAGCAATGGACACACTTACAGCCCCGCACAGCAGTGAGTGGGCCGGGGAGGCTGGTCTGAGCAAACAATGTGAAGTGATAATTCACTAAGAGAATCATAGTGTAGGGAAGCCAGTGGCCATGAGGTAGCTGTGGCTGAGGGGTTAAGGTGCTGGACTAGAAATCCCTTGGGGCTTCCCACGTAGATTTGAATCTCCGTGCCAACTCCGGAAGCATTGAACTGTTGTCATTGCTGTAGTCTCAGTGCTGGCGCATCCCTAGTGCCAACTGGAGGTAGATCTGGTCTCACTCTCAGGCTGTCTACACTTAAAATGCTCCTGTAGTGCTTTGGAGTAGACAGTTGCTACAGTGACTGGTGAGGTTTTCCTATTGCTCTAGCTGCACTGACAGAACACAGAGACTGAATTCCCACCCCACCTGCATAGGAGCTCTCAGCAGTTTAATTGTTCTGCAGCCAGCTTCCCATTAGAAATGCTGTTGTGGGACATTCCCAGACCTGGGCATCTACCAAGGACAGAATTTGAAGAGCAAACCTGGCTCCTCCCACCAGGAGGGATTGGAGTGTTTTGTCCCTTGTGATGGGTTGGATCACAGAAAGCCCCTTGGGAGCTGCCAACCAATGTGCCAAGACTACTTCTGCCCCTGCTTTCCTGCCCTGGCAGCTCAGGACCCCAGAACCCTGTCTTGTTGAGCCAGACACGCCCGTCTGCTCCAACACAGACCCAGGGTCTGAATTACTTGCCCAAAGCTGCAGGCTTAACCTGAAAGCAGCTCACAGAAGCTCAGGTTCAGCTGTTTGTCCTCTGTGACCCTAAATCCTTTTCATAGTCCCTGCTTTCCAGGCTACGGTTCCCTAGGCTCTAGGTGTGGCCACCAGCCTCCGTTCCCAGCTATAGGGCCTGGCTTTTGGCTGTATTAAACTGCATTTGTTTTACTAATCCCATTTTATCAAACTATCCAGGCTGCTCTGTACAACTGCCCCATCATTAGCATTATTTACCACTCCTCCAAGCTGTGTTAGCCACAGACTTTATCAGCAGTGATTTTATATTTACTTCCAGATGGTTAATTACAAAGTTGAATAGTGAGGGGGCTACAGCCAATCCCTGTGGTGCCTCAAAATTCATTCCGCACACGGACATACAAAATGTGAGGAAACACTGCTCCTGACTTTCAACCTATCTGAGACATCTTGAATTTCATACAGTGACTGATCAGAATAAAGTGCTCTCAAGTGAGCTACAGACCAACAGTGGTTCATAGGAATTATTCAGCAAGTATTTTAGAAGACCTAGACCATTAGAGGAAATCATGACATGCTAAGAGACAGTTAATGGAGAGAAGCAGCAAGATTAATCCCATACATTGGATTGGTTGTGACTTATTTGCCTGATTTGAAAAGAGGCCAAAAGGACCTGAGTCTCCTCGCTGGCGATAGCCCCCTGCTTGGCCAATCAGCACTGAGACTCTGAGGGGCGGGAGGCTGAGAGGTCTCACCAGATGTCCCAAAGGACGGCCCAGGTCACCATCAGAGGGGATCACTCTCAGACCCAGCCTCACCTCTTTGTGAGGACCTCCCGCAATGAGAGCACCCCCCACCCCATCCACACTCCACACACACACCCCTTCTTGGTAGAGGGAGGGAAGCCGGGGAAAGGGGAAAAAGAAGCAAGAGAAGAGGAGAAAGGAGGGAGGAAAGAGGAAAAGGGAAACCAAAAAGGATAAACCCCAATGTCCCCAGGGATTCTAAGCGTCAAAGTCCTAGGCAGGAAATCAAATTCGGCCACCTTAAGCCAGTGTTTTCTGGGCCTAGAATGCTGCCTGCACCAGGGGGATCAGACTGAACAGGTTCCAAACCTCTCTGGGCCTCTTACCTTGGAAAAGGGAAGTTTGTTTTCGGCACAATCAGTGGTAGGAAAGGAGAAAACTCCACAGAGGTTCCTCCCCATGCTCACATCCGTGAATCCTAATTCTCAGTCCTCGAGGAGAGACCTCGTGAAGGAGATTTGCGGCAGCAAAGCCGGGGGGGTCTCAGAGACTGGCCTGGCCCTGCCCGGCTGATGTCAGGGTCTCTCTGTGAGGTCACCCCCTCCCCACCACCTTTGCCCAATAGGCCGAGTTCCTGCAACAGGCCTTTGTGATGTCACTGCCACCCCCACCCCTCCCCTCCAAGCTGATGTCCTGCCCCTGGCCAGCCTCGTTGGGTGTTTGTTTCCCCTGGATCTAGGGTTGCCAACTTGCTGGCCCAACAAAACTGACCACCCTTGTCCCGCCCCGTCAAGGATGGAATGCAAGGCTGAGTTCACTCACCAACCCCCTGAAACATGTCAGTGCCCCAGAGAAAACCGGACCCCTGCTATTGGAACGAAATGCTGGAGATCTGAATGGGAAAGGGACTGTCTGAATTGTCAAGATGGGGAATGAACAACAATCTACAGCAATGTCATTAACACAAACACACTCCAATCCTGCTCCAGCCGGAAGGGAAATGGGCAGGAATTCCTGCTGTCCAGCAATGGACACACTTACAGCCCCGCACAGCAGTGAGTGGGCCGGGGAGGCTGGTCTGAGCAAACAATGTGAAGTGATAATTCACTAAGAGAATCATAGTGTAGGGAAGCCAGTGGCCATGAGGTAGCTGTGGCTGAGGGGTTAAGGTGCTGGACTAGAAATCCCTTGGGGCTTCCCACGTAGATTTGAATCTCCGTGCCAACTCCGGAAGCATTGAACTGTTGTCATTGCTGTAGTCTCAGTGCTGGCGCATCCCTAGTGCCAACTGGAGGTAGATCTGGTCTCACTCTCAGGCTGTCTACACTTAAAATGCTCCTGTAGTACTTTGGAGTAGACAGTTGCTACAGTGACTGGTGAGGTTTTCCTATTGCTCTAGCTGCACTGACAGAACACAGAGACTGAATTCCCACCCCACCTGCATAGGAGCTCTCAGCAGTTTAATTGTTCTGCAGCCAGCTTCCCATTAGAAATGCTGTTGTGGGACATTCCCAGACCTGGGCATCTACCAAGGACAGAATTTGAAGAGCAAACCTGGCTCCTCCCACCAGGAGGGATTGGAGTGTTTTGTCCCTTGTGATGGGTTGGATCACAGAAAGCCCCTTGGGAGCTGCCAACCAATGTGCCAAGACTACTTCTGCCCCTGCTTTCCTGCCCTGGCAGCTCAGGACCCCAGAACCCTGTCTTGTTGAGCCAGACACGCCCGTCTGCTCCAACACAGACCCAGGGTCTGAATTACTTGCCCAAAGCTGCAGGCTTAACCTGAAAGCAGCTCACAGAAGCTCAGGTTCAGCTGTTTGTCCTCTGTGACCCTAAATCCTTTTCATAGTCCCTGCTTTCCAGGCTACGGTTCCCTAGGCTCTAGGTGTGGCCACCAGCCTCCGTTCCCAGCTATAGGGCCTGGCTTTTGGCTGTATTAAACTGCATTTGTTTTACTAATCCCATTTTATCAAACTATCCAGGCTGCTCTGTACAACTGCCCCATCATTAGCATTATTTACCACTCCTCCAAGCTGTGTTAGCCACAGACTTTATCAGCAGTGATTTTATATTTACTTCCAGATGGTTAATTACAAAGTTGAATAGTGAGGGGGCTACAGCCAATCCCTGTGGTGCCTCAAAATTCATTCCGCACACGGACATACAAAATGTGAGGAAACACTGCTCCTGACTTTCAACCTATCTGAGACATCTTGAATTTCATACAGTGACTGATCAGAATAAAGTGCTCTCAAGTGAGCTACAGACCAACAGTGGTTCATAGGAATTATTCAGCAAGTATTTTAGAAGACCTAGACCATTAGAGGAAATCATGACATGCTAAGAGACAGTTAATGGAGAGAAGCAGCAAGATTAATCCCATACATTGGATTGGTTGTGACTTATTTGCCTGATTTGAAAAGAGGCCAAAAGGACCTGAGTCTCCTCGCTGGCGATAGCCCCCTGCTTGGCCAATCAGCACTGAGACTCTGAGGGGCGGGAGGCTGAGAGGTCTCACCAGATGTCCCAAAGGACGGCCCAGGTCACCATCAGAGGGGATCACTCTCAGACCCAGCCTCACCTCTTTGTGAGGACCTCCCGCAATGAGAGCACCCCCCACCCCATCCACACTCCACACACACACCCCTTCTTGGTAGAGGGAGGGAAGCCGGGGAAAGGGGAAAAAGAAGCAAGAGAAGAGGAGAAAGGAGGGAGGAAAGAGGAAAAGGGAAACCAAAAAGGATAAACCCCAATGTCCCCAGGGATTCTAAGCGTCAAAGTCCTAGGCAGGAAATCAAATTCGGCCACCTTAAGCCAGTGTTTTCTGGGCCTAGAATGCTGCCTGCACCAGGGGGATCAGACTGAACAGGTTCCAAACCTCTCTGGGCCTCTTACCTTGGAAAAGGGAAGTTTGTTTTCGGCACAATCAGTGGTAGGAAAGGAGAAAACTCCACAGAGGTTCCTCCCCATGCTCACATCCGTGAATCCTAATTCTCAGTCCTCGAGGAGAGACCTCGTGAAGGAGATTTGCGGCAGCAAAGCCGGGGGGGTCTCAGAGACTGGCCTGGCCCTGCCCGGCTGATGTCAGGGTCTCTCTGTGAGGTCACCCCCTCCCCACCACCTTTGCCCAATAGGCCGAGTTCCTGCAACAGGCCTTTGTGATGTCACTGCCACCCCCACCCCTCCCCTCCAAGCTGATGTCCTGCCCCTGGCCAGCCTCGTTGGGTGTTTGTTTCCCCTGGATCTAGGGTTGCCAACTTGCTGGCCCAACAAAACTGACCACCCTTGTCCCGCCCCGTCAAGGATGGAATGCAAGGCTGAGTTCACTCACCAACCCCCTGAAACATGTCAGTGCCCCAGAGAAAACCGGACCCCTGCTATTGGAACGAAATGCTGGAGATCTGAATGGGAAAGGGACTGTCTGAATTGTCAAGATGGGGAATGAACAACAATCTACAGCAATGTCATTAACACAAACACACTCCAATCCTGCTCCAGCCGGAAGGGAAATGGGCAGGAATTCCTGCTGTCCAGCAATGGACACACTTACAGCCCCGCACAGCAGTGAGTGGGCCGGGGAGGCTGGTCTGAGCAAACAATGTGAAGTGATAATTCACTAAGAGAATCATAGTGTAGGGAAGCCAGTGGCCATGAGGTAGCTGTGGCTGAGGCGTTAAGGTGCTGGACTAGAAATCCCTTGGGGCTTCCCACGTAGATTTGAATCTCCGTGCCAACTCCGGAAGCATTGAACTGTTGTCATTGCTGTAGTCTCAGTGCTGGCGCATCCCTAGTGCCAACTGGAGGTAGATCTGGTCTCACTCTCAGGCTGTCTACACTTAAAATGCTCCTGTAGTACTTTGGAGTAGACAGTTGCTACAGTGACTGGTGAGGTTTTCCTATTGCTCTAGCTGCACTGACAGAACACAGAGACTGAATTCCCACCCCACCTGCATAGGAGCTCTCAGCAGTTTAATTGTTCTGCAGCCAGCTTCCCATTAGAAATGCTGTTGTGGGACATTCCCAGACCTGGGCATCTACCAAGGACAGAATTTGAAGAGCAAACCTGGCTCCTCCCACCAGGAGGGATTGGAGTGTTTTGTCCCTTGTGATGGGTTGGATCACAGAAAGCCCCTTGGGAGCTGCCAACCAATGTGCCAAGACTACTTCTGCCCCTGCTTTCCTGCCCTGGCAGCTCAGGACCCCACAACCCTGTCTTGTTGAGCCAGACACGCCCGTCTGCTCCAACACAGACCCAGGGTCTGAATTACTTGCCCAAAGCTGCAGGCTTAACCTGAAAGCAGCTCACAGAAGCTCAGGTTCAGCTGTTTGTCCTCTGTGACCCTAAATCCTTTTCATAGTCCCTGCTTTCCAGGCTACGGTTCCCTAGGCTCTAGGTGTGGCCACCAGCCTCCGTTCCCAGCTATAGGGCCTGGCTTTTGGCTGTATTAAACTGCATTTGTTTTACTAATCCCATTTTATCAAACTATCCAGGTTGCTCTGTACAACTGCCCCATTATTAGCATTATTTACCACTCCTCCAAGCTGTGTTAGCCACAGACTTTATCAGCAGTGATTTTATATTTACTTCCAGATGGTTAATTACAAAGTTGAATAGTGAGGGGGCTACAGCCAATCCCTGTGGTGCCTCAAAATTCATTCCGCACACGGACATACAAAATGTGAGGAAACACTGCTCCTGACTTTCAACCTATCTGAGACATCTTGAATTTCATACAGTGACTGATCAGAATAAAGTGCTCTCAAGTGAGCTACAGACCAACAGTGGTTCATAGGAATTATTCAGCAAGTATTTTAGAAGACCTAGACCATTAGAGGAAATCATGACATGCTAAGAGACAGTTAATGGAGAGAAGCAGCAAGATTAATCCCATACATTGGATTGGTTGTGACTTATTTGCCTGATTTGAAAAGAGGCCAAAAGGACCTGAGTCTCCTCGCTGGCGATAGCCCCCTGCTTGGCCAATCAGCACTGAGACTCTGAGGGGCGGGAGGCTGAGAGGTCTCACCAGATGTCCCAAAGGACGGCCCAGGTCACCATCAGAGGGGATCACTCTCAGACCCAGCCTCACCTCTTTGTGAGGACCTCCCGCAATGAGAGCACCCCCCACCCCATCCACACTCCACACACACACCCCTTCTTGGTAGAGGGAGGGAAGCCGGGGAAAGGGGAAAAAGAAGCAAGAGAAGAGGAGAAAGGAGGGAGGAAAGAGGAAAAGGGAAACCAAAAAGGATAAACCCCAATGTCCCCAGGGATTCTAAGCGTCAAAGTCCTAGGCAGGAAATCAAATTCGGCCACCTTAAGCCAGTGTTTTCTGGGCCTAGAATGCTGCCTGCACCAGGGGGATCAGACTGAACAGGTTCCAAACCTCTCTGGGCCTCTTACCTTGGAAAAGGGAAGTTTGTTTTCAGCACAATCAGTGGTAGGAAAGGAGAAAACTCCACAGAGGTTCCTCCCCATGCTCACATCCGTGAATCCTAATTCTCAGTCCTCGAGGAGAGACCTCGTGAAGGAGATTTGCGGCAGCAAAGCCGGGGGGGTCTCAGAGACTGGCCTGGCCCTGCCCGGCTGATGTCAGGGTCTCTCTGTGAGGTCACCCCCTCCCCACCACCTTTGCCCAATAGGCCGAGTTCCTGCAACAGGCCTTTGTGATGTCACTGCCACCCCCACCCCTCCCCTCCAAGCTGATGTCCTGCCCCTGGCCAGCCTCGTTGGGTGTTTGTTTCCCCTGGATCTAGGGTTGCCAACTTGCTGGCCCAACAAAACTGACCACCCTTGTCCCGCCCCGTCAAGGATGGAATGCAAGGCTGAGTTCACTCACCAACCCCCTGAAACATGTCAGTGCCCCAGAGAAAACCGGACCCCTGCTATTGGAACGAAATGCTGGAGATCTGAATGGGAAAGGGACTGTCTGAATTGTCAAGATGGGGAACGAACAACAATCTACAGCAATGTCATTAACACAAACACACTCCAATCCTGCTCCAGCCGGAAGGGAAATGGGCAGGAATTCCTGCTGTCCAGCAATGGACACACTTACAGCCCCGCACAGCAGTGAGTGGGCCGGGGAGGCTGGTCTGAGCAAACAATGTGAAGTGATAATTCACTAAGAGAATCATAGTGTAGGGAAGCCAGTGGCCATGAGGTAGCTGTGGCTGAGGGGTTAAGGTGCTGGACTAGAAATCCCTTGGGGCTTCCCACGTAGATTTGAATCTCCGTGCCAACTCCGGAAGCATTGAACTGTTGTCATTGCTGTAGTCTCAGTGCTGGCGCATCCCTAGTGCCAACTGGAGGTAGATCTGGTCTCACTCTCAGGCTGTCTACACTTAAAATGCTCCTGTAGTACTTTGGAGTAGACAGTTGCTACAGTGACTGGTGAGGTTTTCCTATTGCTCTAGCTGCACTGACAGAACACAGAGACTGAATTCCCACCCCACCTGCATAGGAGCTCTCAGCAGTTTAATTGTTCTGCAGCCAGCTTCCCATTAGAAATGCTGTTGTGGGACATTCCCAGACCTGGGCATCTACCAAGGACAGAATTTGAAGAGCAAACCTGGCTCCTCCCACCAGGAGGGATTGGAGTGTTTTGTCCCTTGTGATGGGTTGGATCACAGAAAGCCCCTTGGGAGCTGCCAACCAATGTGCCAAGACTACTTCTGCCCCTGCTTTCCTGCCCTGGCAGCTCAGGACCCCAGAACCCTGTCTTGTTGAGCCAGACACGCCCGTCTGCTCCAACACAGACCCAGGGTCTGAATTACTTGCCCAAAGCTGCAGGCTTAACCTGAAAGCAGCTCACAGAAGCTCAGGTTCAGCTGTTTGTCCTCTGTGACCCTAAATCCTTTTCATAGTCCCTGCTTTCCAGGCTACGGTTCCCTAGGCTCTAGGTGTGGCCACCAGCCTCCGTTCCCAGCTATAGGGCCTGGCTTTTGGCTGTATTAAACTGCATTTGTTTTACTAATCCCATTTTATCAAACTATCCAGGCTGCTCTGTACAACTGCCCCATCATTAGCATTATTTACCACTCCTCCAAGCTGTGTTAGCCACAGACTTTATCAGCAGTGATTTTATATTTACTTCCAGATGGTTAATTACAAAGTTGAATAGTGAGGGGGCTACAGCCAATCCCTGTGGTGCCTCAAAATTCATTCCGCACACGGACATACAAAATGTGAGGAAACACTGCTCCTGACTTTCAACCTATCTGAGACATCTTGAATTTCATACAGTGACTGATCAGAATAAAGTGCTCTCAAGTGAGCTACAGACCAACAGTGGTTCATAGGAATTATTCAGCAAGTATTTTAGAAGACCTAGACCATTAGAGGAAATCATGACATGCTAAGAGACAGTTAATGGAGAGAAGCAGCAAGATTAATCCCATACATTGGATTGGTTGTGACTTATTTGCCTGATTTGAAAAGAGGCCAAAAGGACCTGAGTCTCCTCGCTGGCGATAGCCCCCTGCTTGGCCAATCAGCACTGAGACTCTGAGGGGCGGGAGGCTGAGAGGTCTCACCAGATGTCCCAAAGGACGGCCCAGGTCACCATCAGAGGGGATCACTCTCAGACCCAGCCTCACCTCTTTGTGAGGACCTCCCGCAATGAGAGCACCCCCCACCCCATCCACACTCCACACACACACCCCTTCTTGGTAGAGGGAGGGAAGCCGGGGAAAGGGGAAAAAGAAGCAAGAGAAGAGGAGAAAGGAGGGAGGAAAGAGGAAAAGGGAAACCAAAAAGGATAAACCCCAATGTCCCCAGGGATTCTAAGCGTCAAAGTCCTAGGCAGGAAATCAAATTCGGCCACCTTAAGCCAGTGTTTTCTGGGCCTAGAATGCTGCCTGCACCAGGGGGATCAGACTGAACAGGTTCCAAACCTCTCTGGGCCTCTTACCTTGGAAAAGGGAAGTTTGTTTTCAGCACAATCAGTGGTAGGAAAGGAGAAAACTCCACAGAGGTTCCTCCCCATGCTCACATCCGTGAATCCTAATTCTCAGTCCTCGAGGAGAGACCTCGTGAAGGAGATTTGCGGCAGCAAAGCCGGGGGGGTCTCAGAGACTGGCCTGGCCCTGCCCGGCTGATGTCAGGGTCTCTCTGTGAGGTCACCCCCTCCCCACCACCTTTGCCCAATAGGCCGAGTTCCTGCAACAGGCCTTTGTGATGTCACTGCCACCCCCACCCCTCCCCTCCAAGCTGATGTCCTGCCCCTGGCCAGCCTCGTTGGGTGTTTGTTTCCCCTGGATCTAGGGTTGCCAACTTGCTGGCCCAACAAAACTGACCACCCTTGTCCCGCCCCGTCAAGGATGGAATGCAAGGCTGAGTTCACTCACCAACCCCCTGAAACATGTCAGTGCCCCAGAGAAAACCGGACCCCTGCTATTGGAACGAAATGCTGGAGATCTGAATGGGAAAGGGACTGTCTGAATTGTCAAGATGGGGAACGAACAACAATCTACAGCAATGTCATTAACACAAACACACTCCAATCCTGCTCCAGCCGGAAGGGAAATGGGCAGGAATTCCTGCTGTCCAGCAATGGACACACTTACAGCCCCGCACAGCAGTGAGTGGGCCGGGGAGGCTGGTCTGAGCAAACAATGTGAAGTGATAATTCACTAAGAGAATCATAGTGTAGGGAAGCCAGTGGCCATGAGGTAGCTGTGGCTGAGGGGTTAAGGTGCTGGACTAGAAATCCCTTGGGGCTTCCCACGTAGATTTGAATCTCCGTGCCAACTCCGGAAGCATTGAACTGTTGTCATTGCTGTAGTCTCAGTGCTGGCGCATCCCTAGTGCCAACTGGAGGTAGATCTGGTCTCACTCTCAGGCTGTCTACACTTAAAATGCTCCTGTAGTACTTTGGAGTAGACAGTTGCTACAGTGACTGGTGAGGTTTTCCTATTGCTCTAGCTGCACTGACAGAACACAGAGACTGAATTCCCACCCCACCTGCATAGGAGCTCTCAGCAGTTTAATTGTTCTGCAGCCAGCTTCCCATTAGAAATGCTGTTGTGGGACATTCCCAGACCTGGGCATCTACCAAGGACAGAATTTGAAGAGCAAACCTGGCTCCTCCCACCAGGAGGGATTGGAGTGTTTTGTCCCTTGTGATGGGTTGGATCACAGAAAGCCCCTTGGGAGCTGCCAACCAATGTGCCAAGACTACTTCTGCCCCTGCTTTCCTGCCCTGGCAGCTCAGGACCCCAGAACCCTGTCTTGTTGAGCCAGACACGCCCGTCTGCTCCAACACAGACCCAGGGTCTGAATTACTTGCCCAAAGCTGCAGGCTTAACCTGAAAGCAGCTCACAGAAGCTCAGGTTCAGCTGTTTGTCCTCTGTGACCCTAAATCCTTTTCATAGTCCCTGCTTTCCAGGCTACGGTTCCCTAGGCTCTAGGTGTGGCCACCAGCCTCCGTTCCCAGCTATAGGGCCTGGCTTTTGGCTGTATTAAACTGCATTTGTTTTACTAATCCCATTTTATCAAACTATCCAGGCTGCTCTGTACAACTGCCCCATCATTAGCATTATTTACCACTCCTCCAAGCTGTGTTAGCCACAGACTTTATCAGCAGTGATTTTATATTTACTTCCAGATGGTTAATTACAAAGTTGAATAGTGAGGGGGCTACAGCCAATCCCTGTGGTGCCTCAAAATTCATTCCGCACACGGACATACAAAATGTGAGGAAACACTGCTCCTGACTTTCAACCTATCTGAGACATCTTGAATTTCATACAGTGACTGATCAGAATAAAGTGCTCTCAAGTGAGCTACAGACCAACAGTGGTTCATAGGAATTATTCAGCAAGTATTTTAGAAGACCTAGACCATTAGAGGAAATCATGACATGCTAAGAGACAGTTAATGGAGAGAAGCAGCAAGATTAATCCCATACATTGGATTGGTTGTGACTTATTTGCCTGATTTGAAAAGAGGCCAAAAGGACCTGAGTCTCCTCGCTGGCGATAGCCCCCTGCTTGGCCAATCAGCACTGAGACTCTGAGGGGCGGGAGGCTGAGAGGTCTCACCAGATGTCCCAAAGGACGGCCCAGGTCACCATCAGAGGGGATCACTCTCAGACCCAGCCTCACCTCTTTGTGAGGACCTCCCGCAATGAGAGCACCCCCCACCCCATCCACACTCCACACACACACCCCTTCTTGGTAGAGGGAGGGAAGCCGGGGAAAGGGGAAAAAGAAGCAAGAGAAGAGGAGAAAGGAGGGAGGAAAGAGGAAAAGGGAAACCAAAAAGGATAAACCCCAATGTCCCCAGGGATTCTAAGCGTCAAAGTCCTAGGCAGGAAATCAAATTCGGCCACCTTAAGCCAGTGTTTTCTGGGCCTAGAATGCTGCCTGCACCAGGGGGATCAGACTGAACAGGTTCCAAACCTCTCTGGGCCTCTTACCTTGGAAAAGGGAAGTTTGTTTTCGGCACAATCAGTGGTAGGAAAGGAGAAAACTCCACAGAGGTTCCTCCCCATGCTCACATCCGTGAATCCTAATTCTCAGTCCTCGAGGAGAGACCTCGTGAAGGAGATTTGCGGCAGCAAAGCCGGGGGGGTCTCAGAGACTGGCCTGGCCCTGCCCGGCTGATGTCAGGGTCTCTCTGTGAGGTCACCCCCTCCCCACCACCTTTGCCCAATAGGCCGAGTTCCTGCAACAGGCCTTTGTGATGTCACTGCCACCCCCACCCCTCCCCTCCAAGCTGATGTCCTGCCCCTGGCCAGCCTCGTTGGGTGTTTGTTTCCCCTGGATCTAGGGTTGCCAACTTGCTGGCCCAACAAAACTGACCACCCTTGTCCCGCCCCGTCAAGGATGGAATGCAAGGCTGAGTTCACTCACCAACCCCCTGAAACATGTCAGTGCCCCAGAGAAAACCGGACCCCTGCTATTGGAACGAAATGCTGGAGATCTGAATGGGAAAGGGACTGTCTGAATTGTCAAGATGGGGAACGAACAACAATCTACAGCAATGTCATTAACACAAACACACTCCAATCCTGCTCCAGCCGGAAGGGAAATGGGCAGGAATTCCTGCTGTCCAGCAATGGACACACTTACAGCCCCGCACAGCAGTGAGTGGGCCGGGGAGGCTGGTCTGAGCAAACAATGTGAAGTGATAATTCACTAAGAGAATCATAGTGTAGGGAAGCCAGTGGCCATGAGGTAGCTGTGGCTGAGGGGTTAAGGTGCTGGACTAGAAATCCCTTGGGGCTTCCCACGTAGATTTGAATCTCCGTGCCAACTCCGGAAGCATTGAACTGTTGTCATTGCTGTAGTCTCAGTGCTGGCGCATCCCTAGTGCCAACTGGAGGTAGATCTGGTCTCACTCTCAGGCTGTCTACACTTAAAATGCTCCTGTAGTACTTTGGAGTAGACAGTTGCTACAGTGACTGGTGAGGTTTTCCTATTGCTCTAGCTGCACTGACAGAACACAGAGACTGAATTCCCACCCCACCTGCATAGGAGCTCTCAGCAGTTTAATTGTTCTGCAGCCAGCTTCCCATTAGAAATGCTGTTGTGGGACATTCCCAGACCTGGGCATCTACCAAGGACAGAATTTGAAGAGCAAACCTGGCTCCTCCCACCAGGAGGGATTGGAGTGTTTTGTCCCTTGTGATGGGTTGGATCACAGAAAGCCCCTTGGGAGCTGCCAACCAATGTGCCAAGACTACTTCTGCCCCTGCTTTCCTGCCCTGGCAGCTCAGGACCCCAGAACCCTGTCTTGTTGAGCCAGACACGCCCGTCTGCTCCAACACAGACCCAGGGTCTGAATTACTTGCCCAAAGCTGCAGGCTTAACCTGAAAGCAGCTCACAGAAGCTCAGGTTCAGCTGTTTGTCCTCTGTGACCCTAAATCCTTTTCATAGTCCCTGCTTTCCAGGCTACGGTTCCCTAGGCTCTAGGTGTGGCCACCAGCCTCCGTTCCCAGCTATAGGGCCTGGCTTTTGGCTGTATTAAACTGCATTTGTTTTACTAATCCCATTTTATCAAACTATCCAGGCTGCTCTGTACAACTGCCCCATCATTAGCATTATTTACCACTCCTCCAAGCTGTGTTAGCCACAGACTTTATCAGCAGTGATTTTATATTTACTTCCAGATGGTTAATTACAAAGTTGAATAGTGAGGGGGCTACAGCCAATCCCTGTGGTGCCTCAAAATTCATTCCGCACACGGACATACAAAATGTGAGGAAACACTGCTCCTGACTTTCAACCTATCTGAGACATCTTGAATTTCATACAGTGACTGATCAGAATAAAGTGCTCTCAAGTGAGCTACAGACCAACAGTGGTTCATAGGAATTATTCAGCAAGTATTTTAGAAGACCTAGACCATTAGAGGAAATCATGACATGCTAAGAGACAGTTAATGGAGAGAAGCAGCAAGATTAATCCCATACATTGGATTGGTTGTGACTTATTTGCCTGATTTGAAAAGAGGCCAAAAGGACCTGAGTCTCCTCGCTGGCGATAGCCCCCTGCTTGGCCAATCAGCACTGAGACTCTGAGGGGCGGGAGGCTGAGAGGTCTCACCAGATGTCCCAAAGGACGGCCCAGGTCACCATCAGAGGGGATCACTCTCAGACCCAGCCTCACCTCTTTGTGAGGACCTCCCGCAATGAGAGCACCCCCCACCCCATCCACACTCCACACACACACCCCTTCTTGGTAGAGGGAGGGAAGCCGGGGAAAGGGGAAAAAGAAGCAAGAGAAGAGGAGAAAGGAGGGAGGAAAGAGGAAAAGGGAAACCAAAAAGGATAAACCCCAATGTCCCCAGGGATTCTAAGCGTCAAAGTCCTAGGCAGGAAATCAAATTCGGCCACCTTAAGCCAGTGTTTTCTGGGCCTAGAATGCTGCCTGCACCAGGGGGATCAGACTGAACAGGTTCCAAACCTCTCTGGGCCTCTTACCTTGGAAAAGGGAAGTTTGTTTTCGGCACAATCAGTGGTAGGAAAGGAGAAAACTCCACAGAGGTTCCTCCCCATGCTCACATCCGTGAATCCTAATTCACTCTCAGTCCTCGAGGAGAGACCTCGCGAAGGAGATTTGCGGCAGCAAAGCCGGGGGGGTCTCAGAGACTGGCCTGGCCCTGCACCTCTGTCCTGCACGGCTGATGTCAGGGTCTCTCTGTGAGGTCACCCCCTCCCCACCACCTTTGCCCAATAGGCCGAGTTCCTGCAACAGGCCTTTGTGATGTCACTGCCACCCCCACCCCTCCCCTCCAAGCTGATGTCCTGCCCCTGGCCAGCCTCGTTGGGTGTTTGTTTCCCCTGGATCTAGGGTTGCCAACTTGCTGGCCCAACAAAACTGACCACCCTTGTCCCGCCCCGTCAAGGATGGAATGCAAGGCTGAGTTCACTCACCAACCCCCTGAAACATGTCAGTGCCCCAGAGAAAACCGGACCCCTGCTATTGGAACGAAATGCTGGAGATCTGAATGGGAAAGGGACTGTCTGAATTGTCAAGATGGGGAACGAACAACAATCTACAGCAATGTCATTAACACAAACACACTCCAATCCTGCTCCAGCCGGAAGGGAAATGGGCAGGAATTCCTGCTGTCCAGCAATGGACACACTTACAGCCCCGCACAGCAGTGAGTGGGCCGGGGAGGCTGGTCTGAGCAAACAATGTGAAGTGATAATTCACTAAGAGAATCATAGTGTAGGGAAGCCAGTGGCCATGAGGTAGCTGTGGCTGAGGGGTTAAGGTGCTGGACTAGAAATCCCTTGGGGCTTCCCACGTAGATTTGAATCTCCGTGCCAACTCCGGAAGCATTGAACTGTTGTCATTGCTGTAGTCTCAGTGCTGGCGCATCCCTAGTGCCAACTGGAGGTAGATCTGGTCTCACTCTCAGGCTGTCTACACTTAAAATGCTCCTGTAGTACTTTGGAGTAGACAGTTGCTACAGTGACTGGTGAGGTTTTCCTATTGCTCTAGCTGCACTGACAGAACACAGAGACTGAATTCCCACCCCACCTGCATAGGAGCTCTCAGCAGTTTAATTGTTCTGCAGCCAGCTTCCCATTAGAAATGCTGTTGTGGGACATTCCCAGACCTGGGCATCTACCAAGGACAGAATTTGAAGAGCAAACCTGGCTCCTCCCACCAGGAGGGATTGGAGTGTTTTGTCCCTTGTGATGGGTTGGATCACAGAAAGCCCCTTGGGAGCTGCCAACCAATGTGCCAAGACTACTTCTGCCCCTGCTTTCCTGCCCTGGCAGCTCAGGACCCCAGAACCCTGTCTTGTTGAGCCAGACACGCCCGTCTGCTCCAACACAGACCCAGGGTCTGAATTACTTGCCCAAAGCTGCAGGCTTAACCTGAAAGCAGCTCACAGAAGCTCAGGTTCAGCTGTTTGTCCTCTGTGACCCTAAATCCTTTTCATAGTCCCTGCTTTCCAGGCTACGGTTCCCTAGGCTCTAGGTGTGGCCACCAGCCTCCGTTCCCAGCTATAGGGCCTGGCTTTTGGCTGTATTAAACTGCATTTGTTTTACTAATCCCATTTTATCAAACTATCCAGGCTGCTCTGTACAACTGCCCCATCATTAGCATTATTTACCACTCCTCCAAGCTGTGTTAGCCACAGACTTTATCAGCAGTGATTTTATATTTACTTCCAGATGGTTAATTACAAAGTTGAATAGTGAGGGGGCTACAGCCAATCCCTGTGGTGCCTCAAAATTCATTCCGCACACGGACATACAAAATGTGAGGAAACACTGCTCCTGACTTTCAACCTATCTGAGACATCTTGAATTTCATACAGTGACTGATCAGAATAAAGTGCTCTCAAGTGAGCTACAGACCAACAGTGGTTCATAGGAATTATTCAGCAAGTATTTTAGAAGACCTAGACCATTAGAGGAAATCATGACATGCTAAGAGACAGTTAATGGAGAGAAGCAGCAAGATTAATCCCATACATTGGATTGGTTGTGACTTATTTGCCTGATTTGAAAAGAGGCCAAAAGGACCTGAGTCTCCTCGCTGGCGATAGCCCCCTGCTTGGCCAATCAGCACTGAGACTCTGAGGGGCGGGAGGCTGAGAGGTCTCACCAGATGTCCCAAAGGACGGCCCAGGTCACCATCAGAGGGGATCACTCTCAGACCCAGCCTCACCTCTTTGTGAGGACCTCCCGCAATGAGAGCACCCCCCACCCCATCCACACTCCACACACACACCCCTTCTTGGTAGAGGGAGGGAAGCCGGGGAAAGGGGAAAAAGAAGCAAGAGAAGAGGAGAAAGGAGGGAGGAAAGAGGAAAAGGGAAACCAAAAAGGATAAACCCCAATGTCCCCAGGGATTCTAAGCGTCAAAGTCCTAGGCAGGAAATCAAATTCGGCCACCTTAAGCCAGTGTTTTCTGGGCCTAGAATGCTGCCTGCACCAGGGGGATCAGACTGAACAGGTTCCAAACCTCTCTGGGCCTCTTACCTTGGAAAAGGGAAGTTTGTTTTCGGCACAATCAGTGGTAGGAAAGGAGAAAACTCCACAGAGGTTCCTCCCCATGCTCACATCCGTGAATCCTAATTCTCTCTCAGTCCTCGAGGAGAGACCTCGCGAAGGAGATTTGCGGCAGCAAAGCCGGGGGGGTCTCAGAGACTGGCCTGGCCCTGCACCTCTGTCCTGCACGGCTGATGTCAGGGTCTCTCTGTGAGGTCACCCCCTCCCCACCACCTTTGCCCAATAGGCCGAGTTCCTGCAACAGGCCTTTGTGATGTCACTGCCACCCCCACCCCTCCCCTCCAAGCTGATGTCCTGCCCCTGGCCAGCCTCGTTGGGTGTTTGTTTCCCCTGGATCTAGGGTTGCCAACTTGCTGGCCCAACAAAACTGACCACCCTTGTCCCGCCCCGTCAAGGATGGAATGCAAGGCTGAGTTCACTCACCAACCCCCTGAAACATGTCAGTGCCCCAGAGAAAACCGGACCCCTGCTATTGGAACGAAATGCTGGAGATCTGAATGGGAAAGGGACTGTCTGAATTGTCAAGATGGGGAACGAACAACAATCTACAGCAATGTCATTAACACAAACACACTCCAATCCTGCTCCAGCCGGAAGGGAAATGGGCAGGAATTCCTGCTGTCCAGCAATGGACACACTTACAGCCCCGCACAGCAGTGAGTGGGCCGGGGAGGCTGGTCTGAGCAAACAATGTGAAGTGATAATTCACTAAGAGAATCATAGTGTAGGGAAGCCAGTGGCCATGAGGTAGCTGTGGCTGAGGGGTTAAGGTGCTGGACTAGAAATCCCTTGGGGCTTCCCACGTAGATTTGAATCTCCGTGCCAACTCCGGAAGCATTGAACTGTTGTCATTGCTGTAGTCTCAGTGCTGGCGCATCCCTAGTGCCAACTGGAGGTAGATCTGGTCTCACTCTCAGGCTGTCTACACTTAAAATGCTCCTGTAGTACTTTGGAGTAGACAGTTGCTACAGTGACTGGTGAGGTTTTCCTATTGCTCTAGCTGCACTGACAGAACACAGAGACTGAATTCCCACCCCACCTGCATAGGAGCTCTCAGCAGTTTAATTGTTCTGCAGCCAGCTTCCCATTAGAAATGCTGTTGTGGGACATTCCCAGACCTGGACATCTACCAAGGACAGAATTTGAAGAGCAAACCTGGCTCCTCCCACCAGGAGGGATTGGAGTGTTTTGTCCCTTGTGATGGGTTGGATCACAGAAAGCCCCTTGGGAGCTGCCAACCAATGTGCCAAGACTACTTCTGCCCCTGCTTTCCTGCCCTGGCAGCTCAGGACCCCAGAACCCTGTCTTGTTGAGCCAGACACGCCCGTCTGCTCCAACACAGACCCAGGGTCTGAATTACTTGCCCAAAGCTGCAGGCTTAACCTGAAAGCAGCTCACAGAAGCTCAGGTTCAGCTGTTTGTCCTCTGTGACCCTAAATCCTTTTCATAGTCCCTGCTTTCCAGGCTACGGTTCCCTAGGCTCTAGGTGTGGCCACCAGCCTCCGTTCCCAGCTATAGGGCCTGGCTTTTGGCTGTATTAAACTGCATTTGTTTTACTAATCCCATTTTATCAAACTATCCAGGCTGCTCTGTACAACTGCCCCATCATTAGCATTATTTACCACTCCTCCAAGCTGTGTTAGCCACAGACTTTATCAGCAGTGATTTTATATTTACTTCCAGATGGTTAATTACAAAGCTGAATAGTGAGGGGGCTACAGCCAATCCCTGTGGTGCCTCGTTAACAGCTCCCCCATTCAGTGATGATGCCCCATGGACAGGTACAAGGTCAGACATGGGGTCACCCATCAGGAGAAGGGGAGCAGGGGGATTATTTTACTACTGTTTTATAATGCACCTAATTTTTTTATTCACAGGCTCCACCTACAGTGTCTGTCACTCTTGTACCTGGGCCCTTCTGGGACAATTCTCGTCTCATTTACACTGGAGCCAATCCAAAGTGAATCCAGGCCATCCCTCCCAGCCTGCCCATGACTGCTGTCTGTGGAGATCTAGCCCAGGGAACAGCCTCACTCCACCATGGTTGGGCTGGTTCCCTGATTTTTTTGCTTTTGTGGAAACACTTCCAATGGCCTTTCCCCTTCCCCGTCCTGCACATGCTGCCCTGGTTGGGCAGATCCCATCTGTCCAGGGCTTGCCCCTGTCACCTCCACCTTTCCACTCGGGATTTAGAGTAATCCAACAAATCCCCTTCTTTTATTAGCATTGTGTACAGGCCCCACTCAGGGACCAGCCCCATTGTGCCAGGTGCCGTCCACATACAGAACAAACAGACACTCTCTGTCCCACAGAGCTGCAATCTGCCTGCTTCCCGTCTCCCGGCAGGAACCGCTCTTTGCTGCGGCTTGGACCTGCTTCCACTGCTCCCTGGGGGATTGGCAGTTTCACTGGCTCAGGCTGCGTTGCCCCTTGCTGCCTCATCCGAGCCAGCTCAGACACCGTCTAGGGCTCTTCTGAAAGGTCTTTGTGTAAAATCCCAATGCAAGCATCCGCTTCTCCCCGAGATGCTCCCCATGGCCACGGGAGACAGAGCTCGCCCCCTCCCCCCGCGCGGGGATTGTGGCTGGGTCAGTCTGGGCCCCCGAGAGCGAGATGTCAACACTTGGTTTCAGCGCCAAAGGGTTTGACCCGAGCCCCGCTCCAGCCGCAGCTCCAGAGCCAGGACAAGCGAGGGCACGTTGGGGGGGAGGTGTTACAGGTGCTGCCGGCGACCTTTACATCCAAAGCCATCTGTCCTCATGGCACTGGCCTCTCCTTGCACCCCACACAATGCTCCTGAAACCGGATTAGTAAATGGAACGAATTTCCATTCAGACAGAACCAAGGGCTTAGACCTCAACTGCCTTCAGTGAAGATAACAACTCTTAATTGTTCACCTCAGGGTGGACTGATTTAAATTAAAGCCTTTAATCACCATGCAGAAAACCTTGCTTTGAATCCTCTATTGGAATTGTGTTTGGCATTCGTACTTCAGTCATTTTCCTAAAGACGGGGTAACTTTCCTTGGTGGGGAACCATCACAATGTCGATTTACGACTAAATATAATCTGGACATGAAATGTGCTGCTTTGTTTGTTTGCTAAGCAGGAGGATACGTCCTTCTTCGGATATGAAATCCTTTCAGCCGGCACCAGCCAGAAAACAAGTAGGCAAACATTTGACAGAACAGACAGAGAAACCTCACTGACAGACACCCGCATGGACGCTGTCTACATGCATGTGTGAACCAGCAGGGAGCTCTTACTGAAAAGTTCCCTCTTTAGCTGGGCATCTCCGGGGAATGGTGACTATTTTCTGCTTCCGTTCTGCGATTGGAGTCCAACCATGTGCCTAGGTTACAAAGAAGAGAAAAGCATTTCAGTCATTAAAAACTGAACAGAAAACCTGACCCTGCCAGGGAGAGTAACCCACACATTCACCTGGGATCTTGCTGTCAGGGCACTACAGAATGGAAGTGCTGAGGAGAATAATGCACTCCCCAGAGTCTGTCCTGGTCCAACCGTGAAAAGACCTTTTAGTCTTACCTCACCAGAGCCAGACCATAGGAAAGGACCAGTTCATGCGGTCTCATGTTGCCAGAGGTATCCAGGATTTACAGCCAATCAGATCTGCAGTGCAATCCACAGCTAAAGGCATTCTGTGTCCAGGCCTATGTAAGCGGGGGAATGGTCCCGCTATCGTGGGGACCTTTCCTGGCTCAAACACTACCCCTGTGGAATTGGCTGGCGAAAGGATCTGAGTCCTCGCTCCCACTCCCGCCTGACTCCAGGACACCCCTTCTACTCTCGTGTGGCAGAGTCCTCGTAACCCAGACAAGGCTGGGCCCAGGATTCCTGGGGCTCGACCCCCAATCTGGTTGTTGTACTTAGGACAGGGCTCAGGTGTCTCCACTCCGGGGTACTCTCTCTGCTCCGGACGCTTCCCTGACCCATTGATCATCGCATATAGTTCAAAGCAAACACAAGTTATTAAACAGCAAGTCATTAAAAACAAGGAGAAACTGGGGAAGGTGAAAGGAAAAGCCGTCACCCCGCTCTGTGGCACGGGGGACCCCAAACAGCTGTGGCTGGAATGTCAGGGCAGTTCACAGTCTGTTCCTCACACGTCCCAGGCCCCTGGCCAGGCCCTGGCTTTGCTGCAGGGACGCCGCGGGTCGGACACTCGCTCTGGCGGTGGCCACATGCCCTCAGGGTCTAGGTGGCAGGGCCCCTCCCCCCCGGGGGTTACAATACCCCTCCCAGTGCGGCCTGCAAGGCCTCTTGACTGGTGGGGTCTCCCTGTGCTGGGCCCGCTGCCCAGGGACCCCCACACTCTGCCCAGCTGCTCCCCGCACCTGGCTCCAGAGGGCTCCAGCCCCAGCCCCACTCTGCCCCCACACGGCTGCTGCTGCTCTGCCCCCCACGCGGCTCCCTGGGCTGCTCCTCTCCCCTCAGCTCAGCCCTGCTCAGGCAGCTCCAGCTCCCCCGGCCTCCTGACTGCCCCAACACACACAGTCACACTCACCTCCACTGCCCGCACAAACTTCCACCCACCACCACCCCACCCACACATTCACCTCCACTGCCCGCACAAACTTCCACCTACCCCCACCCACACACCCACCTCCACTGCGCCCACAAACTTCCACCCACACACACACCCACCCACACTCACCTCCACTGCCCCCACAAACTTTGACCCACCCCCACCCCACCCACACTCTCACCTCCAGTGCCCCCACAAACTTCCACCCACACACTCACCTCCACTGCCCCCACAAACTTCCACCCACCCCCACCCACACACTCACCTCCACTGCCCCCACAAACTTCCACCCACACACACCCCCACCCACACACTCACCTCCACTGCCCCCACAAACTTCCACCTACCCCCACCCACACACTCACCTCCACTGCCCCCACAAACTTCCACCCACACACACCCCCACCCACATACTCACCTCCAGTGCCCCCCACAAACTTCCACCCACACACTCCCCCAACACACACACTCACCTCCACTGCCCCCACAAACGTCCACCCACCCCCACCCACACACTCACCTCCACTGCCCCCACAAACTTCCACCCACGCCCACCGCACCCACACACTCACCTCCACTGCCCCCACAAACTTCCACCCACGCCCACCCCACCCACACACTCACCTCCACTGCCCCCCACAAACTTCCACCCACACACTCCCCCAACACACACACTCACTTCCACTGCCCCCACAAACTTCCACCCACACACACCCCCCCACACACACTCACCTCCACTTCCCCCCGAAAACTTCCACGCCCACCCCCACCCACACATTCACCTCCACTGCCCCCACAAACTTCCACCCCCACCCACACACTCACCTCCACTGCGCCACATAGACTTCCACCCCCACACACACACTCCTCCCCCACTCCCCAACACACCCATACATACTCTCCCCCAACACACACACACACACACACACACTCCACTCCCCCCACAACCTCCCTCCCCCATGCACACACACAAAATGTCACTTTTACCGTACACTGGGAATCTTCAGGAAGTTTTGTTTAAATTGTAGGATTCTTTTAGTAAAATCTTTTTCTCCCCTTGCAAGCCATTTCTGAACATTTGTGTGCATTTATAGTAAAGCTACTTAACTGTGGTCAGTGTATCAAACAATTGTGATTAACACAAAAACCATAAAGACGGAATTACTTTTTAAGAAATGGAAAGGACAAAACTTAGAAAATACTAAATTGGAAAATCCTCAATAATAAAAGAGATTTCATAGGGCCCTACATAGGTGTGTACCATCTATCGAAACAACTCCCGGGGGTGGGGATGGGCTCAGGGCTCCAGGCTTGATCGATGGAGGGGGAAGCTCTGGGTTTGGGGCTCTGGTCTCCCACAACTGGGTAGAGACTCCAGGATCCGGGCTATAGCACCCAGGGCGGAGTGGGGGAGGGAGGACTCCGGACTTGTGTCCAGGCTCAAGCCACCAAAAGAGATGAAGGGAAGAGACCTGGTCTTCGGCTGCCATGGGGGGGGGATCAGGGCTCCAAGCTTCAGCCGCTGGGGAGGTGGAGGGGAGTGGGGGGGTCTGGGCTCTGCGACTCATCCACAGGAGGGCAGGGAGGGATGTTGGGGCTCTGGACTTCAGCCACAAGAGGGGTGAGGCGGTCAGTGCTCCGGGCTTCAGCCACTGGGGTGATAGCCCCTCCTCCAATGCACTGGCCCCCAGACCCTCTCACCTGCTCCACCAGAGTGAAACCCAGTCCAGCACGTCCCGCTGCAGCTCGCAGACCCCTCAGTACAGCCCCACCTTCACCTGGTCCTGCTCAGGGCAGCTGTCAGGCTCCTTGAATTCAAGTTTGTAAACTACTTTGTGACTCCCCAGGTACAATGTGATATATTCTGTACATGCAAAGTATCAGTCCTTTTTGCAGCCCCTCCGAGAAATCAAAATTCCTAGAGATTTTGGCCAAGTCTCTCAGTGTTGCTAATGGTACCAGCCTCTGTCTGAATGTCTATGTGTATGTGTGTGTGTGTGTATGCATAAGTTTATTGTGATGTCATGTGTGACAAGAGCAAAGACCGTTCTGGTTCAGCATTCTTGCCCTGCCTTCAGTCTGCCAACTTGCTTGGTTGACAATGGCTGGTGAACCCAGGAGCTGATAGACGTGTACTATCCATCTGTCAACAACTTCTTGAATCAGCTATTTCCACAGGTTTTCGAAAGAAGATGAGATTTTACAAAAGGTAATTCCCAGATTCTTTTCCTGCTCCTTAGATCACACATGACAGGTTGTTGCCTCCTTCATAGATTCATAGATTCTAGGACTGGAAGGGACCTCGAGAGGTCATTGAGTCCAGTCCCCTGCCCTCATGGCAGGACCAAATATTGTCTAGACCATCCCGGATAGATATTTATCTAGCCTACTCTTAAATATCTCCAGAGATGGAGATTCCACAACCTCCCTAGGCAGTTTATTCCAGTGTTTACTGAACAAGTTTTCTCCCTCCTCCTTATGACACCCTTTTAGATACCTGAAAACTGCTATCATGTCCCCTCTCAGTCTTCTCTTTTCCAAACTAAACAAACCCAATTCTTTCAGCCTTCCTTCATAGGTCATGTTCTCAAGACCTTTAATCATTCTTGTTGCTCTTCTCTGGACCCTCTCCAATTTCTCCACATCTTCCTTGAAATGTGGTGGCCAGAACTGGACACAATACTCCAGTTGAGGCCTAACCAGCGCAGAGTAGAGCGCAAGAATGACTTCTTATGTCTTGCTCACAACACACCTGTTAATGCATCCCAGAATCATGTTTGCTTTTTTTGCAACAGCATCACACTGTTGACTCATATTTAGCTTGTGGTCCACTATAACGCCTAGATCCCTTTCTGCCGTACTCCTTCCTAGACAGTCTCTTCCCATTCTGTATGTGTGAAACTGATTGTTCCTTCCTAAGTGGAGCACTTTGCATTTGTCTTTGTTAAACTTCATCCTGTTTACCTCAGACCATTTCTCCAATTTGTCCAGTTCATTTTGACCAGCCTCCCCGGCCCACTCACTGCTGTGCGGGGCTGTAAGTGTGTCCATTGCTGGACAGCAGGAATTCCTGCCCATTTCCCATCCGGCTGGAGCAGGATTGGAGTGTGTTTGTGTTAATGACATTGCTGTAGATTGTTGTTCGTTCCCCATCTTGACAATTCAGACAGTCCCTTTCCCATTCAGCCCCAAACATTTATCATCCAGGAGTAAGATCCCCAAATAATGAGACTGTCTTAACCAAACAAAGAGTAAATTAGGAGCAGGGGGCATGTGCGCGCATAGGGGGTGGGGGGATATTTTCAAATTCTGAGCCCTTAGCGGGAAGTCTGATGCCCCCCCCATGATTGTTTGACCTAGGGATGTAAATAGTGGTTAAAACGATTAACCGGTTAGAATTATATCATTTAACTCGTTAACCGTTTTACCTCAGGTCTCTCCAGCGGGCCGGCACAGGGCAGCCGGGGCTGGGGTCCCACCGACCAGGTACGGCAGGGTCTGCTCCAGGCTGCCTTGGCTGCCGCAGACAGGGCTGGAGCCACTCCAGCATGGCTCTGTCCGGGATCCTGCCTGCCCACCGGCGTGGGGCTGCCCCCCCCCCCCCAGCCCACTGCGGCCGGGACTCCTCTGGCCCAGGGGGCCTGGCCGGTCGGCGGGGTTAACTGGCAAGGTCCGGTTAACCGGTAAGCAAACCAGTAAACCCAGTACTTCCTGGTTCACCATTGATATCCCTGGTTTGACCATGTCTAGGAAAAAAGCTTCCCAGTGGCTGCTGGGCGGGGCAGCCCCTCCCAATCTCCTACCCCATGGGCTGGGGGAGCTGCCATTGTACCTGTGCCCATCCCCCTCCGTCCTCCTGCCCTCTGGCTCTGCCCTCCCCAGCCAGTCTCTGCTTGTTCCATAGTCTCCCTCCAGCCCCCCCACAGCCCCTCCCCCACATCCCCCCTTTTCTTCCCTTTATCGGACACTCAGAGCTTCCCTCTAGTCCAGCTCTGCTCCCCTGAGTCCCAGAATTCTCCCCCTGCCCCGATACCTGTGTGTTCCCCCAGCCTCCCTCCAGCGCCCCACATCCCCCGGCCCCCTCCCGCCCCCTGCATCCCTGTTCCCCAATTCCTGCCCTCTCCCAGATCCCTGGTCACCCCCCTCCTACATCCCTGTTCCCCAATTCCTACCCCCTCCCACATCCCTGCTCACCCCCCTCCCACATCCCTGTTCCCCAATTCCTGCCCCCTCCCAGATCCCTGGTCACCCCCCTCCTACATCCCTGTTCCCCAATTCCTACCCCCTCCCACATCCCCGGTCACCCCCCTCCCACATCCCTGTTCCCCAATTCCTGCCCCCTTCCAGATTCCCGGTCACCCCCCTCCCGCCCCCTACCACATTCCCCTTCCCCCTCCTGCCCCCTCCCACATCCCTGCTCACCCCCCTCCCACATCCCTGTTCCCCAATTCCTGCCCCCTCCCACATCCCTGGTCACCCCCCTCCTACATCCCTGTTCCCCAATTCCTACCCCCTCCCACATCCCCGGTCACCCCCCTCCCACATCCCTGTTCCCCAATTCCTGCCCCCTCCCAGATCCCTGGTCACCCCTCTCCTACATCCCTGTTCCCCAATTCCTACCCCCTCCCACATCCCCGGTCACCCCCCTCCCACATCCCTGCTCACCCCCTACCACATCCCTGTTCCCCAATTCCTACCCCCTCCCACATCCCCGGTCACCCCCCTCCCTCCCCCTCCCACATCCCTGTTCCCCAATTTCTGTCCCCTCCCAGATCCCCGGTCATCCCCCTCCCGCCCCCTGCATCCCTGTTCCCCAATTCCTGCCCCCTCCCACAACCCCGGTCACCCCCCTCCCGCCCCCTACCACATTCCCCTTCCCCCTCCTGCCCCCTCCCACATCCCTGCTCACCCCACTCCCACATCCCTGTTCCCCAATTCCTGCCCCCTCCCACATCCCCCGTCACTCCTCTCCCGCCCTCTCCCACATCACCCTTCCCCCTCCCCCTTCCTGCCCCCTCCCACATCCCTGGTCACCCCCCTCCTGCATCCCTGTTCCCCAATTCCTGCCCCCTCCCACAACCCTTCTCCCTCCCACCGGCTCCCCACATGTCGCTGCCCCGCCCCCACCCCCTGCAAACCCTGGGCGCTGCTGCCGCTTCCCTCTGCCCGAGGCCCGGACTCGCAGCTCGCCCCGCTGGGAGCAGCCTGGGCCCCCCGCCCCACACAGACTGCACCGGGAGCAGCTCCCTGCGGGGGGCAGGTCTCCCCTTCTCCCCACGTGGGGCACTGCTGGGGGGGCTCGGGGTCCCAGTCAGTGGGGACGGGCCAGGGTCTCTGCCCGGAGAGAGTCTCGGGGGGGGGGAGGCAGTGGGAATGTCCCTCCCCCGCCTGCAGCCAGGGCTCGGGGGGCCCCAGCGGCAGCAGTCGAGGCCCGGGGGGCTGGCAAGGCAGCGCCCGCAATTCACTCCTGCTGCTGGTCTGGGCCCCGGCTCGCTCCGCCCGGCGCTTCCTGGGCCCTGGCGAGCTGGAGTCGCTGGGTCTGGCCGGGGGGTCTGACTCTTATTCATGTCTTGTGGTGTCACCCCCGGCCCCCAGCAGGGACGTGGGGCCAAGGGGTCCATGCCCAGGGGCCCAGGGATTTCAAAGGCGCCGGGCTGAGGGGATCGATCTGTGTTTTTAAATAAAAATGAAGATACAAAATGTCACTAGATCAGTCGATGCCACAACTTACGCCTAGTGGGTGACAGACCCCCCCGTCCCCCGCTGGTGCACACAGCCAGAGATGCCCCAAGGCCGACCAACAACCGTGGTCTGGTGCCACCCCACTACCCCGCCCACAGACCCATGGGGCTTCCCCCCACAAGCCCTCAGGCCCCAGTGTGGCCCACCACTCCACAATCCCCCACCGACTGTCCTCCTCGCCCCAAGCCAGGGTGCAGCCACCCCACCCAGCTGTGCCACCCGACAGCCCCTCCCCCCACAGCCATGCTGTGTCCCCCTGGGGGCAGCCATGCTGCTGCCCCTCACTACCTCCCAGCCCAACAGCCACAGCCATGCCATTGACCCAAGCCCCCGATCCAAGTCCCCTATAGCCTCTCCCTCCCCCAGGCCCCTCCCAGACCCAGGCCCCATCCGTACAACCCAATCGCCCCCTGCCAACAACCCCCCTCTCCTCTCCCACAGCACCGATCCATCCCCTACCCTCCCACACCACACAGACCCCTCCACCTCCCAGCTGTGCCACCCCCCCACCCCGAGCCAGACCACCAACCCCGTCAGACACCCTCCCCTGCTGGTGCACCAAGGTCTCCCCAAGACCGACAACAGCTATGAATGGGTCAGCTATCTGCGCAGAGCTGGGGCAGCACAAAGAGGGAATACATGCACGCAGCCGAGTGATATCAACACAGGAGAAAGCAGAGCACCACACCGGTAGCATCTGAAAACACTTGGCAGCTCAGTCACCATTTCAGCTAGAGCAGAGCTGGGCACTGGGCCACCCGGGGCCTTTAACACCACAGCCCTGGGGAGGGGGTGCTGAGCTGGACCATCCAGTGAGGAACACAAGTCCTTCTACCCTCCACCACACCCTAGTTTGGAACTGCTGCTGACGGCTCCCCCCATCCATGGTAACTTTTATCCCCTCTGCCTCCCTCTATCTGGGGGTTTTCCCTTCTGCACCTACCTGGCAGGGCAGGCCGCCCCCCACCCCAGTCTGAACCCCTGAGCTTGTCCCAGTTTTGTCCCTCTGCCCATCCCTCCCCTCCGATTTCCCCCCTTCAGGGGGATTTTCCCTGCCTTTGATTGCAGGGAGCAGATTCTGATGGCGCGTGAGGGCAGCAACTTGCAGATGTTACTGAGCATGTGAGAAGAACATTAGAAGATAAGAACGGTCAGACTGGGTCAGACCAAAGGTCCATCTAGCCCAGTGTCCTGTCTGCTGACAGCGGCCAGTGCCAGGTGCCCCAGAGGGAATGAACAGACAGGAATCATCCAGTGACCCATCCCCTGTCCCCCATTCCCAGCTTCTGACAGACAGAGGTTAGGGAGGTCAACAGCCATTGATGGACCTGGCCTCCATGAACCCATCTAGTTCCCCTTTGACCACAGGACCCTGCTCAGGATCAGTGAAGTTGCAAGTTCTAATAGGAAACAGCTTCTGATACAAGGGCAGCTCCTCTTCCTCCTCCCCTCCCATGGGGATGAGCAGCCCCCCCAACTGCCACTCTGCCCCAGCCTCCTTCAACCCATTGCCCCCTTCAGCCTCCCCCCAAATGTCCCCTTCCCCCCATCGCCCCCTTCAGCCTCCTCCAACTGCCCCCCATCGCCCCGTTCAGCCTCCCCAAACTGTTCCCTTCCCCTCACCGCACCTGGTCACCTTCAGCCCCCCGTTACCCTCTTCAGCCTCCGGCAACTTCCCCCCACTGCCCTGGCTCCACCACTCTCAGGTTCCCTTCCCCTCAACCATCTGCTTCCTTGCCATGGGTAAGAGGGGCAGAAAATGCTTTTGAAAAAACCTTTTACAAAGCAAAAATAAAACAAACCAAACAACCCCCTCCCTTGCTGTGTGCTGGGTGCCCAGCTGTGTGCTTGTGTGTCTGTGTGCGGGGGCGGGTGTTGTTCTGAGCACACTCTGTTCAGGGAAGGGGTGCAGTTGGCCAAAGGGGCAGGTGGAATCTTTAGCAGAGAATTCCTTTCTCCATTCTGTTAGCTAAGCATTGCTGTTAAATGTCAGCCGACGAATGCAGCATTTGAAGCAATCTGACTCTAAATCCCCTGCCCTCTCGGTTGCTGCAGTTCTCACACCCTCTATCAGCTCCTGGGTTCACCAGCCATTGTCAACCAAGCATGTTGGCAGACTAAAGGCAGGGCAAGAAAGCTGAACCAGAACGGTCTTTGCTCTTGTCACACATGACATCACAATAAACTTATGCATACACACACACACACACACACATAGACATTCAGACAGAGGCTGGTACCATTAGCAACACAGAGACTTGGCCAAAATCTCTAGGAATTTTGATTTCTGGGAGGGGCTGCACAAAGGACTGATACTTTGCATGTACAGAATATATCACATTGTACCTGGGGAGTCACAAAGTAATTTACAAACTTGAATTGAAGGAGCCTGACAGCTGCCCTGAGCAGGACCAGGTGAAGGTGGGGCTGTACTGAGGGGTCTGCGAGATGCAACGGGACATGCTGGACTGGGTTTCACTCTGGTGGAGCAGGTGAGAGGGTCTGGGGGCCAGTGCATTGGAGCAGGAGCTGTCAACCCAGTGTCTGAAGCCTGGAGCACTGACCCCCTCACCCCTCTTGTGGCTGAAGTCCAGAGCCCCAACATCCCTCCCTGCCCTCCTGTGGATGAGTCGCAGAGCCCAGACCCCCCGACTCCCCTCCACCTCCCCAGCAGCTGAAGCTTGGAGCCCTGATCCCCCCCCACGGCAGCCGAAGACCAGGTCTCTTCCCTTCATCTCTCTTGGTGGCTTGAGCCTGGACACAAGCCCGGAGTCCTCCCTCCCCCACTCCGCCCTGGTTGCTATAGCCCGGATCCTGGAGTCTCTACCCAGTTGTGGGAGACCAGAGCCCCAAACCCAGAGCTTCCCCCTCCATCGATCAAGCCTGGAGCCCTGAGCCCATCCCCACCCCCGGGAGTTGTTTCGGAAGATGGTACACACCTATGTAGGGCCCTATGAAATCTCTTTTATTATTGGGGATTGTCCAATTTAGTATTTTCTAAGTTTTGTCCTTTCCATTTCTTGAAAAGTAATTCCGTCTTTATGGTTTTTGTGTTAATCACAATTGTTTGATACACTGACCACAGTTAAGTAGCTTTACTATAAATGCACACAAATGTTCAGAAATGGCTTGCAAGGGGAGAAACTGATTTTACTAAAAGAATCCTACAATTTAAACAAAACTTCCTGCAGATTCCCAGTGTACGGTAAAAGTGACATTTTGTGTGTGTGCATGGGGGAGGGAGGTTGCGGGGGGAGTGGAGTGTGTGTGTGTGTGTGTGTGTGTGTTGGGGGAGAGTATGTATGGGTGTGTTGGGGAGTGGGGGAGGAGTGTGTGTGTGTGTGGAAGTTTATGGGGCACAATGGAGGTGAATGTGTGGATGGGGGTGGGCGTGGAAGTTTGTGGTGGTCAGTGGTGGTGAGTGTGCGGGTGGGATGGAAGTTTGTGGGGGCAGTGGAGGTGAGTGTGAGTTGGGGGGTGTGTGGGTGGAAGTTTGTGGGGGCAGTGGAAGTGAGTGTGTGTGTGGGGGGGGGTGTGGGTGGAAGTTTGTGGGGGCAGTGGAGGTGAGTGTGTGCGTGAGGGTGGGCGTGGCACGGAGTTGGCACGGAGATTCAAATCTACGTCGGAAGGCCCCAAGGGATTTCTAGTCCAGCACCTTAACCCCTCAGCCACAGCTACCTGATGGCCACTGTCTTCCCTACACTATGATTCTCTTAGTGAATTATCACTTCACATTGTTTGCTCAGACCAGCCTCCCCGGCCCACTCACTGCTGTGCGGGGCTGTAAGTGTGTCCATTGCTGGACAGCAGGAATTCCTGCCCATTTCCCTTCCGGCTGGAGCAGCATTGGAGTGTGTTTGTGTTAATGACATTGCTGTAGATTGTTGTTCGTTCCCCATCTTGACAATTCAGACAGTCCCTTTCCCATTCAGATCTCCAGCATTTCATTCCAATAGCAGGGATCCGGTTTTCTCTGGGGCACTGACATGTTTCAGGGGGTTGGTGAGTGAACTCAGCCTTGCATTCCATCCTCGACGGGGCGGGACAAGGGTGGTCAGTTTTGTTGGGCCAGCAAGTTGGCAACCCTAGATCCAGGCGAAACAAACACCCAACGAGGCTGGCCAGGGGCAGGACATCAGCTTGGAGGGGAGGGGTGGGGGTGGCAGTGACATCACAAAGGCCTGTTGCAGGAACTCGGCCTATTGGGCAAAGGTGGGGGGGAGGGGGTGACCTCACAGAGAGACCCTGACATCAGCCGTGCAGGACAGAGGTGCAGGGCCAGGCCAGTCTCTGAGACCCCCCCGGCTTTGCTGCCGCAAATCTCCTTCACGAGGTCTCTCCTCGAGGACTGAGAGAGAATTAGGATTCACGGATGTGAGCATGGGGAGGAACCTCTGTGGAGTTTTCTCCTTTCCTACCACTGATTGTGCCGAAAACAAACTTCCCTTTTCCAAGGTAAGAGGCCCAGAGAGGTTTGGAACCTGTTCAGTCTGATCCCCCTGGTGCAGGCAGCATTCTAAACCCAGAAAACACTGGCTTAAGGTGGCCGAATTTGATTTCCTGCCTAGGACTTTGACGCTTAGAATCCCTGGGGACATTGGGGTTTATCCTTTTTGGTTTCCCTTTTCCTCTTTCCTCCCTCCTTTCTCCTCTTCTCTTGCTTCTTTTTCCCCTTTCCCCGGCTTCCCTCCCTCTACCAAGAAGGGGTGTGTGTGTGGAGTGTGGATGGGGTGGGGGGTGCTCTCATTGCGGGAGGTCCTCACAAAGAGGTGAGGCTGGATCTGAGAGTGATCCCCTCTGATGGTGACCTGGGCCGTCCTTTGGGACATCTGGTGAGACCTCTCAGCCTCCCGCCCCTCAGAGTCTCAGTGCTGATTGGCCGAGCAGGGGGCTATGGCCAGCGAGGAGACTCAGGTCCTTTTGGCCTCTTTTCAAATCAGGCAAATAAGTCACAACCAATCCAATGTATGGGATTAATCTTGCTGCTTCTCTCCATTAATTGTCTCTTAGCAGGTCATGATTTCCTCTAATGGTCTAGGTCTTCTAAAATACTTGCTGAATAATTCCTATGAACCACTGTTGGTCTGTAGCTCACTTGAGAGCACTTTATTCTGATCAGTCACTGTATGAAATTCAAGATGTCTCAGATAGGTTGAAAGTTAGGAGCAGTGTTTCCTCACATTTTGTATGTCCGTGTGCGGAATGAATTTTGTGATGTGCACCAATATGTGCAATTTTGTTATGTGACACATCACCTGTATATTGCTGCACATCACAAAATTCATTCTGCACATGGACGGTGTGTGGCAGGGGTGAGGCTGAAGGGTTCAGAGTGTGGGAGGGGGCTGAAGTGGGGCAGAGGGTTGGGGTGTGGGCTGTGGGGTGGGGCTGGGAATGAGGGGCTCAGGGCTAGGGCAGAGGGTTGGGGTGCAGGGGGTGAGGGCTCTGGCTGGGGGAGCGGGCTTTGGGATGGGGCTAGGAATGAGGGGCTCAGGGCTAGCTGATTCAAGAAGTTGTTGACAGATGGATAGTACGCGTCTATCAGCTCCCGGGTTCACTAGCCATTGTCAACCAAGCAAGTTGGCAGACTGAAGGCAGGGCAAGAATGCTGAACCAGAACGGTCTTTGCTCTTGTCACACATGACATCACAATAAACTTATGCATACACACACACACACACACACACAGACATACAGACAGAGGCTGGTACCATTAGCAACAGGAATTTTGATTTCTGGGAGGGGCTGCACAAAGGACTGATACTTTGCATGTACAGAATATATCACATTGTACCTGGGGAGTCACAAAGTAGTTTACAAACTTGAATTCCAGGAGCCTGACAGCTGCCCTGAGCAGGACCAGGTGAAGGTGGGGCTGTACTGAGGGGTCTGCGAGCTGCAGCGGGACGAGCTGGACTGGGTTTCGCTCTGGTGGAGCAGGTGAGAGGGTCTGGGGGCCAGTGCATTGGGGGAGGGGCTGTCACCCCAGTGGCCGAAGCCCGGAGCACTGACCCCCTCACCCCTCTTGTGGCTGAAGTCCAGAGCCCCCACCTCCCTCCCTGCCCTCCTGTGGATGAGTAGCAGAGCCCAGAGCCCCCACTCCCCTCCACCTCCCCAGCGGCTGAAGCTTGGAGCCCTGATCTCCCCCCCATGTCAGCCGAAGACCAGGTCTCTTCCCTTCATCTCTCTTGGTGGCTTGAGCCTGGACACAAGCCCGGAGTCCTCCCTCCCCCCCTCCGCCCTGGGTGCTATAGCCCGGATCCTGGAGTCTCTACCCAGTTGTGGGAGACCAGAGCCCCAAACCCAGCGCTCCCCCTCCATCGATCAAGCCTGGAGCCCTGAGCCCATCCCCACCCCCGGGAGTTGTTTCGGAAGATGGTACACGCCTATGTAGGGCCCTATGAAATCTCTTTTATTATTGGGGATTTTCCAATTTAGTATTTTCTGAGTTTTGTCCTTTCCATTTCTTAAAAATTAATTCCGTCTTTATGGTTTTTGTGTTAATCACAATTGTTTGATACAGTGACCACAGTTAAGTAGCTTTACTATAAATGCACACATATGTTCAGAAATGGCTTGCAAGGGGAGAAACTGATTTTACTAAAAGAATCCTACAATTTAAACAAAACTTCCTGCAGATGTCCAGAGTACGGTAAAAGTGACATTTTTAACTCACCTTTTAAAGTAGCCGTAAGTAACACGACCAACTGACATTGCTGAACAGTGACACTACAGTCCACAGCAGTGTGTGTGTGCATGGGGGAGGGAGGTTGTGGGGGGAGTGGAGTGTGTGTGTGTGTGTGTGTGTGTGTTGGGGGAGAGTATGTATGGGTTTGCTGGGGAGTGGGGGAGGAGTGAGAGTGTGTGGGTGGAAGTTTATGGGGCGCAGTGGAGGTGAGTGTGTGGGGGTGTGTGTGGGTGGAAGTTCGTGGGGGCAGTGAATGTGTGGGTGGGGGTGGGCATGGAAGTTTGTGGGGGCAGTGGAAGTGAGTGTGTGTGTGTGGGGGGGTGTGGGTGCAAGTTTGTGGGGGGCAGTGGAGGTGAGTGTGTGCGTGAGGGTGGGCGTGGGTGGAAGTTTGTGGGGGCAGTGGAGGTGAGTGTGTGGGTGGGGTGGCCGTGGGTGGAAGTTTGTGGGGGCAGTGGAGGTGAGTGTGTGTGTGGGGGTTTGTGTGGGTGGAAGTTTGTGGGGCCAGTGGAGGTGAGTGTGTGGGTGGGGGTAGGTGGAAGTTTGTGGGGGCAGTGGAGGTGAGTGTGTGGGTGGGGTGGCCGTGGGTGGAAGTTTGTGGGGGCAGTGGAGGTGAGTGTGTGTGTGGGGGTTTGTGTGGGTGGAAGTTTGTGGGGCCAGTGGAGGTGAGTGTGTGGGTGGGGGTAGGTGGAAGTTTGTGGGGGCAGTGGAGGTGAGTGTGTGGGTGGGGGTGGGTGGAAGTTTGTGCGGGCAGTGGAGGTGAATGTGTGTGTGGGTGGGGGTGGGTGGAAGTTTGTGCGGGCAGTGGAGGTGAATGTGTGTGTGGGTGGGGGTGGGTGGAAGTTTGTGCGGGCAGTGGAGGTGAATGTGTGGGTGGGGTGGTGGTGTGTGTAAGTTTTTGGGCGCAGTGGAGGTGAGTGTGACTGTGTGTGTTGGGGCAGTCAGGAGGCCGGGGGAGCTGGAGCTGCCTGAGCAGGGCTGAGCTGAGGGGAGAGGAGCGGCCCAGGGAGTCGCGTGGGGGGCAGAGCAGCAGCAGCTGTTTGGGGGCAGAGTGGGGCTGGGGCTGGAGCCCTCTGGAGCCAGGTGCGGGGAGCAGCTGGGCAGAGTGTGGGAGTTCTTGGGCAGCGGACCCAGTACAGGGAGACCCCACCAGTCAAGAGGCCTTGCAGGCCGCACTGGGAGGGGTACTGTAACCCCCGCGGGGGGGGGGGGGGGAGGGGCCCTGCCACCTAGACACTGAGGGCGTGTGGCCACCGCCAGAGCAAGTGTCCGACCCGCAGCGTCCCTGCAGCACAGCCAGGGCCTGGCCAGGGGCCTGGGACGTGTGAGGAACAGACTGTGAACTGCCACAGCTGTTTGGGGTCCCCCGTGCCACAGAGCGGGGTGACGGCTTTTCCTTTCACCTTCCCCAGTTTCTCCTTGTTTTTAATGACTTGCTGTTTAATAACTTGTGTTTGCTTTGAACTATATGCGATGATCAATGGGTCAGGGAAGCGTCCGGAGCAGAGAGAGTACCCCGGAGTGGAGACACCCGAGCCCTGTCCTAAGTACAACAACCAGATTGGGGGTCGAGCCCCAGGAATCCTGGGCCCAGCCTTGTCTGGGTTACGAGGACTCTGCCACACGAGAGTAGAAGGGGTGTCCTGGAGTCAGTCGGGCCTCTGGGTGAAGTTAGTGGGAGCGAGGACTCAGACCCTTTCGCCAGCCAATTCCACAGGGGTAGTGTATGAGCCAGGAAAGGTCCCCACGATAGCGAGACCATTCCCCCGCTTACATAGGCCTGGACACAGAATGCCTTTAGCTGTGGATTGCACTGCAGATCTGATTGGCTGTAAATCCTGGATACCTCTGGCAACATGAGACCGCATGAACTGGTCCTTTCCTATGGTCTGGCTCTGGTGAGGTAAGACTAAAAGGTCTTTTCACGGTTGGACCAGGACAGACTCTGGGGAGTGCATTATTCTCCTCAGCACTTCCATTCTGTAGTACCCTGACAGCAAGATCCCAGGTGAATGTGTGGGTTACTCTCCCTGGCAGGGTCAGGTTTTCTGTTCAGTTTTTAATGACTGAAATGCTTTTCTCTTCTTTGTAACCTAGGCACATGGTTGGACTCCAATCGCAGAGCGGAAGCAGAAAATAGTCACCATTCCCCGGAGATGCCCAGCTAAAGAGGGAACTTTTCAGTCAGAGCTCCCTGCTGGTTCACACATGCATGTAGACAGCATCCATGCGGGTGTCTGTCAGTGAGGTTTCTCTGTCTGTTCTGTCAAATGTTTGCCTACTTGTTTTCTGGCTGGTGCCGGCTGAAAGGATTTCGTATCCGAGGAAGGACGTATCCTCCTGCTTAGCAAACAAACAAAGCAGCACATTTCATGTCCAGATTATATTTAGTCGTAAATCGACATTGTGATGGTTCCTCACTAAGGAAAGTTACCCCGTCTTTAGGAAAATGACTGAAGTACGAATGCCAAACACAATTCCAATAGAGGATTCAAAGCAAGGTTTTCTGCATGGTGATTAAAGGCTTTAATTTAAATCAGTCCACCCTGAGGTGAACAATTAAGAGTTGTTATCTTCACTGAAGGCAGTTGAGGTCTAAGCCCTTGGTTCTGTCTGAATGGAAATTCGTTCCATTTACTAATCCGGTTTCAGGAGCATTGTGTGGGGTGCAAGGAGAGGCCAGTGCCATGAGGACAGATGGCTTTGGATGTAAAGGTCGCCGGCAGCACCTGTAACACCTCCCCCCCAACGTGCCCTCGCTTGTCCTGGCTCTGGAGCTGCGGCTGGAGCGGGGCTCGGGTCAAACCCTTTGGCGCTGAAGCCCAGTGTTGACATCTCGCTCTCGGGGGCCCAGACTGACCCAGCCACAATCCCCGCGCGGAGGGGGGGGGAGCGAGCTCTGTCTCCCGTGGCCGTGGGGAGCGTCTCGGGGAGAAGCGGATGCTTGCATTGGGATTTTACACAAAGACCTTTCAGAAGAGCCCTAGACGGTGTCTGAGCTGGCTCGGATGAGGCAGCAAGGGGCAACGCAGCCTGAGCCAGTGAAACTGCCAATCCCCCAGGGAGCAGTGGAAGCAGGTCCAAGCCGCAGCAAAGAGCGGTTCCTGCCGGGAGACGGGAAGCAGGCAGATTGCAGCTCTGTGGGACAGAGAGTGTCTGTTTGTTCTGTATGTGGACGGCACCTGGCACAATGGGGCTGATCCCTGAGTGGGGCCTGTACACAACGCTAATAGAAGAAGGGGATTTGTTGGATTACTCTAAATCCCGAGTGGAAAGGTGGAGGTGACAGGGGCAAGCCCTGGACAGATGGGATCTGCCCAACCAGGGCAGCATGTGCAGGACGGGGAAGGGGAAAGGCCATTGGAAGTGTTTCCACAGAAGCAACAATATTATCTACACAAGGTCGCAACAACTTCTCACACAGTTCTTTCCCACTCGCCTCACACAATCCTCGCTTCTACAAATCTCGCGTTATTAGGGTTACAGTTAGCCTAACTCTTGCTAACAAACTGTCATGCATTGCAATCCCCTTCCTGTCCGTTCTTTCTCTGCTTCCACAATACATTAGAAGCAAGAGGAAGACCAAGGACAGGGTAGGCCCACTGCTCAGTGAGGAGGGAGAAACAGTAACAGGAAACTTGGAAATGGCAGAGATGCTTAATGACTTCTTTGTTTTGGTCTTCACCGAGAAGTCTGAAGGAATGACTAACATAGTGAATGCTATGGGAAGGGGGTAGGTTTAGAAGATAAAATAAAAAAAGAACAAGTTAAAAATCACTTAGAAAAGTTAGATGCCTGCAAGTCACCAGGGCCTGATGAAATGCATCCTAGAATACTCAAGGAGCTAATAGAGGAGGTATCTGAGCCTCTAGCTATTATCTTTGGAAAATCATGGGAGACAGGAGAGATTCCAGAGGACTGGAAAAGGGCAAATATAGTGCCCATCTCTAAAAAGGGAAATAAAAACAAGCCAGGAAACTACAGACCAGTTAGTTTAACTTCTGTGCCAGGGAAGATAATGGAGCAAGTAATCAAGGAAATCATCTGCAAACACTTGGAAGGTGGTAAGGTGATAGGGAATAGCCAGCATGGATTTGTAAAGAACAAATCATGTCAAACCAATCTGATAGCTTTCTTTGCTAGGATAACGAGTCTTGTGGATAAGGGAGAAGCGGTGGATGTGGTATACCTAGACTTCAGTAAGGCATTTGATAGGGTCTCGCATGATATTCTTATCGATAAACTAGGCAAATACAACTTAGATGGGGCTACTATAAGGTGGGTGCATAACTGGCTGGATAACCGTACTCAGAGAGTAGTTATTAATGGTTCCCAATCCTGCTGGAAAGGTATAACAAGTGGGGTTCCGCAGGGGTCTGTTTTGGGACCGGCTCTGTTCAATATCTTCATCAACGACTTAGATATTGGCATAGAAAGGACGGTTATTAAATTTGCAGATGATACCAAACTGGGAAGGATTGCAACTGCTTTGGAGGATAGGGTCATAATTCAAAATGATCCGGACAAATTGGAGAAATGGTCTGAGGTAAACAGGATGAAGTTTAACAAAGACAAATGCAAAGTGCTCCACTTAGGAAGGAACAATCAATCAGTTTCACACATACAGAATGGGAAGAGACTGTCTAGGAAGGAGTACGGCAGAAAGGGATCTAGGCGTTATAGTGGACCACAAGCTAAATATGAGTCAACAGTGTGATGCTGTTGCCAGAAAAGCAAACATGATTCTGGGATGCATTAACAGGTGTGTTGTGAGCAAGACATAAGAAGTCATTCTTGCGCTCTACTCTGCGCTGGTTAGGCCTCAACTGGAGTATTGTGTCCAGTTCTGGGCACCACATTTCAAGGAAGATGTGGAGAAATTGGAGAGGGTCCAGCATGGTCTAGACAGTATTTGGTCCTGCCATGAGGGCAGGGGACTGGACTCAATGACCTCTCGAGGTCCCTTCCTGTCCTAGAATCTATGAATCTATGAAGGAGGCAACAACCTGTCATGTGTGATCTAAGGAGCAGGAAAAGAATCTGGGAATTACCTTTTGTAAAATCTCATCTTCTTCCAAAAAGCTGTGGAAATAGCTGATTCAAGAAGTTGTTGACAGATGGATAGTACGCGTCTATCAGCTCCTGGGTTCACTAGCCGTTGTCAACCAAGCAAGTTGGCAGACTGAAGGCAGGGCAAGAATGCTGAACCAGAACGGTCTTTGCTCTTGTCACACATGACATCACAATAAACTTATGCATACACACAGACATACAGACAGAGGCTGGTACCATTAGCAACAGGAATTTTGATTTCTGGGAGGGGCTGCACAAAGGACTGATACTTTGCATGTACAGAATATATCACATTGTACCTGGGGAGTCACAAAGTAGTTTACAAACTTGAATTCCAAGAGCCTGACAGCTGCCCTGAGCAGGACCAGGTGAAGGTGGGGCTGTACTGAGGGGTCTGCGAGCTGCAGCGGGACGAGCTGGACTGGGTTTCGCTCTGGTGGAGCAGGTGAGAGGGTCTGGGGGCCAGTGCATTGGGGGAGGGGCTGTCACCCCAGTGGCCGAAGCCCGGAGCACTGACCCCCTCACCCCTCTTGTGGCTGAAGTCCAGAGCCCCCACCTCCCTCCCTGCCCTCCTGTGGATGAATCGCAGAGCCCAGAGCCCCCACTCCCTTCCACCTCCCCAGCGGCTGAAGCTTGGAGCCCTGATCTCCCCCCCATGGCAGCCGAAGACCAGGTCTCTTCCCTTCATCTCTCTTGGTGGCTTGAGCCTGGACACAAGCCTGGAGTCCTCCCTCCCCCCCTCCGCCCTGGGTGCTATAGCCCGGATCCTGGAGTCTCTACCCAGTTGTGGGAGACCAGAGCCCCAAACCCAGAGTTCGCCCTCCATCGATCAAGCCTGGAGCCCTGAGCCCATCCCCACCCCCGGGAGTTGTTTCGGAAGATGGTACACGCCTATGTAGGGCCCTATGAAATCTCTTTTATTATTGGGGATTTTCCAATTTAGTATTTTCTGAGTTTTGTCCTTTCCAGTTCTTAAAAAGTAATTCCGTCTTTATGGTTTTTGTGTTAATCACAATTGTTTGATACACTGACCACAGTTAAGTAGCTTTACTATAAATGCACACAAATGTTCAGAAATGGCTTGCAAGGGGAGAAACTGATTTTACTAAAAGAATCCTACAATTTAAACAAAACTTCCTGCAGATGCCCAGAGTACAGTAAAAGTGACATTTTTAACTCACCTTTTAAAACAGCCGTAAGTAACACGACCAACTGACATTGCTGAACAGTGACACTACAGTCCACAGCAGTGTGTGTGTGCATGGGGGAGGGAGGTTGTGGGGGGAGTGGAGTGTGTGTGTGTGTGTAGAGTATGTATGGGTGTGATGGGGAGTGGGGGAGGAGTGTGAGTGTTTGTGTGGAAGTTTATGGGGCGCAGTGGAGGTGAGGGTGGGGGTGTGTGTGGGTGGAAGTTTGTGGGGGCAGTGAATGTGTGGGTGGGGGTGGGCATGGAAGTTTGTGGGGGGCAGTGGAGGTGAGTGTGTGGGTGGGGGTGGGTGGAAGTTTGTGGGCGCAGTGGAGGTGAATGTGTGGGTGGGGTGGGGGTGTGTGTGGGTGGAAGTTTGTGGGGGCAGTGGAGGTGAGTGTGTGTGTGCGGGGGTTGTGGGTGGAAGTTTGTGGGCGCAGTGGAGGTGAATGTGTGTGTGTGGGGGGTGTGGGTGGAAGTTTGTGGGCGCAGTGGAGGTGAATGTGTGGGTGGGGTGGGGGTGGGTGGAAGTTTGTGGGGGCAGTGGAAGTGTGTGTGTGAGTTGGGGGTGTGTGTGGGTGGAAGTTTGTGGGCGCAGTGGAGGTGAGTGTGTGGGGGGGTGTGGGTGGAAGTTTGTGGGCACAGTGGAGGTGAGTGTGTGGGTGGGGTGGGGGTGGGTGGAAGTTTGTGGGCACAGTGGAGGTGAATGTGTGGGTGGGGTGGGGGTGGGTGGAAGTTTGTGGGCGCAGTGGAGGTGAATGTGGGGGTGGGGTGGGGGTGGGTGGAAGTTTGTGGGCGCAGTGGAGGTGAGTGTGTGTGTGGGGGGGTGTAAGTTTGTGGGCGCAGTGGAGGTGAGTGTGTGGGTGGGGGGTGTGTGGGTGGAAGTTTGTGGGCGCAGTGGAGGTGAGTGTGTGGGGGGGGGGTGGAAGTTTGTGGGCGCAGTGGAGGTGAGGGTCGGGGTGGGTGGAACAGGAGACACTCGCTGGGAGGGAGAAGGAATCCCACAATGCACCGGGGCTGGCAGAAGCAGCGCGCAACAGCCCCTTATCGCCCCACGCTACCCTCTGGCGCCTCTGACCTTCTCCTAATGGCGTCCTGAGCTCCGCACTCACTTCCGCTTCCGGCCTCGGCCTGGGTAGAGGGGTTTCAGGGGCGGCGGCGCTAGGGAGGCGAAAGGAGGTGGCAGTGGGCGGGGCATGTGGCGGCTCGGGGGTGGGGCAGAGCGATCAGGGCAGAGGCCAAGCCCCGGGGGAGGCGGGGCTGGGGCGGGGCCGGGGCAGAGCGGGTCGGGGCGGGGGGCGGGGCAGGGGCGGGGGCCGAGCGGGGCGGGGCTGGGGGCGGGGTCGGAGCAGGGACTGGACTGGAGGCGGGGGCGGGGCAGAGGTAGGCGGGACAGGGGCGGGGCTGGGGCACAGCGGGGCGGGGCTGTGGGCGGGGCCGGGGCACAGCGGGGCAGGGCTGGGGCTGGAGCATGGACGCGGCACGGGGCGGGGCAGGGGGCGGGGCCGGGGCACAGCGGAGCGGGGCTGGAGCAGGGGCGGGGCCGGGGCACAGCGGGGCGGGGCTGGAGCAGGGGCGGGGCCGGGGCACAGCGGGGCGGGGCTGGAGTAGGGGCGGGGCCGGGGTAGAGCGGGGCGGGGCTGGAGCAGGGGCGGGGCCGGGCGGGGCGGGATTGGGCCAGAGCAGGGGCGGGACAGGGTCCGGGGCCGGGCCAGAGCTTGGGGCGGGGCTGGGGGCGGGGCCGCTGCAGAGCGGGGCGGGGCTGGGGGCGGGGCCGGGGCACAGCGGGGCGGGGCTGGGGGCGGGGCCGGGGCACAGCAGGGCGGGGCTGGGGGCGGGGCCGGGGCAGAGCGGGGTGCCCGTCCCCCGCGGAGGTTGGTTCGGGCCCGCGCACCCCGGGGCGCACCGCACCGAACCGAACCGCCCGGCTCGGGAGCCCCGGGGCGCTCAGCCGCGGTGCCCGGTGAGGTCTAAGTGGCACTTTCAGCCCTAGGACATCCCCGCCCGGCCCCGGGGCGTCGCTGTGCTCGGTCCCGGTCCCCCCGCTGCACTCGGGGCCGGTGCGCTCACGGGGGGCGGAGCATCCGCTTCTCCCCGAGACGCTCCCCACGGCCACGGGAGACAGAGCTCCCTGGGCTGCTCCTCTCCCCTCAGCTCAGCCCTGCTCAGGCAGCTCCAGCTCACACGGAGGACGGGACCCCCGGCCTCCTGACTGCCCCAAGACACACAGTCACACTCACCTCCACAGCCCCCACAAACTTCCACCCCCCCCACACTCACCTCCACAGCCCCCACAAACTTCCACCCCCCTACCCTCACATCCACTGCCCCCACAAACTTTCACCCACCCCCACCCCCACACACTCACCTCCACTGCGCCCACAAACTTCCACCCACACCCCCCCCAACTCACACACTCACCTCCACAGCCCCCACAAACTTCCACCCCCCTACCCTCACATCCACTGCCCCCACAAACTTTCACCCACCCCCACCCCACCCACACACTCACCTCCACTGCCCCCACAAACTTCCGCCCCCCCACCCCCACACACTCACCTCCACTGCGCCCCATAAACTTCCACCCACACACTCACACTCCTCCCCCACTCCCCAGCACACCCATACATACTCTCCCCCAACACACACACACACACACACACACACACACTCCACTCCCCCCACAACCTCCCTCCCCCATGCACACACACACTGCTGTGGACTGTAGTGTCACTGTTCAGCAATGTCAGTTGCTCGTGTTCCTTACGGCTACTTTAAAAGGTGAGTTTAAAATGTCACTTTTACCGTACTCTGGGCATCTGCAGGAAGTTTTGTTTAAATTGTAGGATTCTTTTAGTAAAATCAGTTTCTCCCCTTGCAAGCCATATCTGAACATTTGTGTGCATTTATAGTAAAGCTACTTAACTGTGGTCAGTGTATCAAACAATTGTGATTAACACAAAAACCATAAAGACGGAATTAATTTTTAAGAAATGGAAAGGACAAAACTCAGAAAATACTAAATTGGAAAATCCCCAATAATAAAAGAGATTTCATAGGGCCCTACATAGGCGTGTACCATCTTCCGAAACAACTCCCGGGGGTGGGGATAGGCTCAGGGCTCCAGGCTTGATGTATGGAGGGGGAGCGCTGGGTTTGGGGCTCTGGTCTCCCACAACTGGGTAGAGACTCCAGGATCCGGGCTATAGCACCCAGGGCGGAGGGGGGGAGGGAGGACTCCGGGCTTGTGTCCAGGCTCAAGCCACCAAGAGAGATGAAGGGAAGAGACCTGGTCTTCGGCTGCCATGGGGGGGAGATCAGGGCTCCAAGCTTCAGCCGCTGGGGAGGTGGAGGGGAGTGGGGGCTCTGCGACTCTGTCACGGAGTAAGGGGGGACTCAGGGCCCTGCACCCCCGGCTTCCTGCGATTCACCATGACTCTCAGCCAGCCAGTAAAGCAGAAGGTTTATTTAGACGACGGGAATACAGTCCGAGACAGGTCTTGCAGGCACAGACAACAGGATACCCCTCAGTTAGGTCCATCTTGGGGTCCTCGGGCACCCCACGCCCCCTCCAGAGGTCAGAGCCCTCCCTGCCTCCAGCCACCTCACCAGCCAGCTTCCCAGACCCCCTTCAGCGACCCCTCCCACAGCCTTTGTTCAGTTTCCCGGGCAAAGGTGTCACCTCGCCCCAGCCCCCTCCTGGGTTCTCATGTTACAGGCTCAGGTATTTCCCTTCAGTCATTCTCCCATCCCCCAACGCAGACCATCCCAGCCACACTCCCCTGTCAGCACTCACAGACCACAGTAAGAACAGTCCCAGTTCGTCACATCTCCCCCCTTCGAGACCGAACTGAGCGGGGTCACTTTAGCCAGTGACCCGGGGAAGTTCGAACCTACCCCCGTTCCCATGGATGCCCCCGCATCCCTCCCATTCCTTGGTGAGAATTACACCAGGCCCCTCCAGTTTCACGCCCCCCCTTAGGTCGGGGGTGCTCGAGGGCATTTGCAGTTCGCATGTGGGAAGGGTTATGCGGCCTGTGCCCTCTTTCCACCCCAATACCCCTGGGGTTCCAACTGGGCTGCGGTCTTCTCCCAGCGCTCCAGTCTGGAGGTCTGTGCTTCGGGCTCTCTTGGTTCAGAGCCCCCCTTTTAACCTTGGCCACCCTCTGGAAAGGCTCCTCTATGCTGGGCAAGGGTCCTAAAGCCGTTTTCCCCTTGCCCCGGGCCTTCCTCCCCCTCTGACAGGGGTCACAGGATCGGCAGTACTGCCGGATAGTAACAAAGACCCCAGGCCAGTAAAAGCTCCGTAGCAGCCTTTGCTGGGTACGCCAGGTTTCCTGGTGCCCTGAGAGGGGAATGTCATGGGCCCGGTACAGCAGCTGGCGGCAATACTTCTGGGGTACCACCAGCTGCCTCCTGAACCCCCCTGACTCCATTTTCCCTGGGGGAGCCCATTCTCGGTACAGGAACCCCTTCTCCCACAGGAACCTTTTCCGGCCACCTCTCCCCATGGTCTGTACCGCACCGAGGTCGGCCAGGTCCCTTATCTTCCGCAAGGAGGGATCTTTTTGCACCTCGGCCTGGAACTCAGCAGCTGGGACAGGGATGGCCACCTGCTCTCTCTTGCCAGCTGGGTCTGAAGCCGCAGCCTCCCTGAGCCGTGTCCCTGGGCGTTCCCTCCCCACCAGGTTAGGGTCCTGCGCTTCGGGCAAGGCACCCTCCCCAAGGCCAGGGCGCAGTGCCCCTCGCCGGCTCTGACTGCGGGTCACAACCAGTGTACTTGGTGGGCTGCTTGACCAGTCCTCCAGGTCCCCCCCCCATCAACACCTCAGTGGGCAAATACGGGTGTACCCCCACATCCTTGGGGCCCTCCTTGGCCCCCCACTTCAGGTGTACCCTCGCCACGGGCACTTTGACTGGTGTCCCGCCCACCCCCGTCAGGGTCAGGTAGGTGTTGGGCACCACCTGATCTGCGGCCACCACCTCGGGCCGGGCCAGCGTCACCTCTGCGCCCGTATCCCAGTATCCATCGACCTTCCTCCCATCCACCTCCAGGGGAACGAGGTACTCTTTCCGGAGGGACCGCCCCACGCCCACCGTATAAACCAAAAACCCTGAGTCTGGAGCATCCAGCCCCCCAGAGGAGCAGGCCTGGAGCTCTCCTCCCTCCTTAGCAGGTGGTACTCTGCCAGCCCCCCTTCCCTGGGAGTGCTGCCTCTCGCCCGGCTGGGTCTCTACCCAGTCAACCCTCTGTGGGTTTGGTCTGCTCAGTCTGTCCCTGAGCCTGGGGCACTGGGCCCGTATGTGACCTCTTTGGTCACAGTGATAGCAGACCATGTCCCAGGGGTCCCCTCGAGTGGGTTGGATGGACCTGACGCTGGATCTTCCCCTTTGGTGGGGTTTCTCCGTATTTTCCTGCTGGGATGGCCCATGGTGACTCTCGCTCTGCGTTGTGGTGGGACTGTTCCTTTGGGACTCCTCCCTGCCAGCCCCTGACCGGCTCTTCACAAACTCATCGGCCAGCCGGCCTGCATGTCGCGGGTTCTCTGGCTTTTTGTCCACCAACCACAGCCTCAGGTCAGATGGGCACCGCTCATACAGTTGCTCCAGTACCAGCAGTTTAACCAGGTCCTCCTTTGTCTGGGCCCCAGCAGCCCACTTGCTGGCGTATCCTTCCATGCGGACGGCTAGTTGCAGATATGAGATCTCCGGGGTTTTATCCTGACTCCGGAACCTTTCCCGGTACATCTCAGAAGTCAGCCCAAACTCACGTAGCAGGGCCTTTTTGAATAGTTCATAGTCCCCTTTTTCCGCCTCTTCCAGTTGGTGGTACAAGGCCAAGGCTTTGGGGTCCAGTAAGGGGGTGAGAACCCGGAGTTTGTCTGCAGGATCAACCTGGTGCAGCTCGCAGGCCATCTCAAAGGCATCCAGGAAGTCATCCATGTCCTCCCCCTCCTTACGTGGGGCCAGGATGCACTTATCAAAGCTTCGTGCAGTCCTGGGTCCCCCCTCACTCACCGCAGCCGGGGGCTCGCGGCCCTTCAGCCTCGCCAGTTCCAGTTCATGATGCCTCCGCCTCTCTCTCTCTTCATGCTGCCTTTGTCTCTCATTCTCCTCCCGTTCATGCTGCCTCAGTTTCTCTTTCTCCTCCTGTTCATGCTGCCTCAGTTTCTCTTCATGCTGTCTCTGGTGTTCACGATCCTCCAGCTCTCTCAGTTTTAGCTCTATCTCCCATTCCAGCCCATTCCGCTCCACGGATGCTGCGCGTGGCCGGGAGGATCCCCTGCTGGCCGGGGGGGTCCCTGCGCCCTCGGTATTTGCTGGGCTCCTCCCCACCCTTCCCCTAGGCGTAGGCAGGAGGGGTCTCGGGAAGCCCTCAGCAGCCGGCTGACCACTCCCAGATGGGACAGACACTGGGGCCTGCGCTGCATCTGCCAGGCTGCTTCCCTCAGAGACAGGGATCAGTTTATTCGCGCGATCTCCCTTCTCCAGCTGGGCAATGAGCTGTTCTTTGGTGAGCTTCCCAATGCGCACCCCCCTCTGCTTGCACAGCTCCACCAGGTCACTCTTAAGCCGCTTGGCATACATCTTCCTGCTGGCCACTCACAGGCCTGTGTGCCCACCGCTCCCCACAGTTTCCAGGGAGACCCCTAGTGTGCCAGCCCTTCTCGAGGTCACCACCTCTCTGCCAGGGTCGAGCTGCAGACTCCTCCGCCCCTGGGACCACTCGCTGCGATCCCCCGGGGGACCCTGTTACTGCAAAAGTCCTTCTCGCTGGTCACACACTCCCAGGGGTGATAACCGTCTCTCTCTGACTCCTCAGCACGCCTGGTCCCCGTCAATCCCCCTTCGTTTTACTGCTCCCCAGTCACTTACTGCAGGAAGCGCCGTCCACGGGGTGCAGTAGATCCCGCCGCTGCCACCAGTTGTCACGGAGTAAGGGGGGACTCAGGGCCCTGCACCCCCGGCTTCCTGCGATTCACCATGACTCTCAGCCAGCCAGTAAAGCAGAAGGTTTATTTAGACGATGGGAATACAGTCCGAGACAGGTCTTGCAGGCACAGACAACAGGATACCCCTCAGTTAGGTCCATCTTGGGGTCCTCGGGCACCCCACGCCCCCTCCAGAGGTCAGAGCCCTCCCTGCCTCCAGCCACCTCACCAGCCAGCTTCCCAGACCCCCTTCAGCGACCCCTCCCACAGCCTTTGTTCAGTTTCCCGGGCAAAGGTGTCACCTCGCCCCAGCCCCCTCCTGGGTTCTCATGTTACAGGCTCAGGTATTTCCCTTCAGTCATTCTCCCATCCCCCAACGCAGACCATCCCAGCCACACTCCCCTGTCAGCACTCACAGACCACAGTAAGAACAGTCCCAGTTCGTCACAGACTCATCCACAGGAGGGCAGGGAGGGAGGTGGGGGCTCTGGACTTCAGCCACAAGAGGGGTGAGGGGGTCAGTGCTCCGGGCTTCGGCCACTGGGGTGACAGCCCCTCCCCCAATGCACTGGCCCCCAGACCCTCTCACCTGCTCCACCAGAGCGAAACCCAGTCCAGCTCGTCCCGCTGCAGCTCGCAGACCCCTCAGTACAGCCCCACCTTCACCTGGTCCTGCTCAGGGCAGCTGTCAGGCTCCTGGAATTCAAGTTTGTAAACTACTTTGTGACTCCCCAGGTACAATGTGATATATTCTGTACATGCAAAGTATCAGTCCTTTGTGCAGCCCCTCCCAGAAATCAAAATTCCTGTTGCTAATGGTACCAGCCTCTGTCTGTATGTCTGTGTGTGTGTGTGTGTGTATGCATAAGTTTATTGTGATGTCATGTGTGACAAGAGCAAAGACCGTTCTGGTTCAGCATTCTTGCCCTGCCTTCAGTCTGCCAACTTGCTTGGTTGACAACGGCTAGTGAACCCAGGAGCTGATAGACGCGTACTATCCATCTGTCAACAACTTCTTGAATCAGCTAGCCCTGAGCCCCTCATTCCTAGCCCCATCCCAAAGCCCGCTCCCCCAGCCAGAGCCCTCACCCCCTGCACCCCAACCCTCTGCCCTAGCCCTGAGCCCCTCATTCCCAGCCCCACCCCAGAGCCCACACCCCAACCCTCTGCCCCACTTCAGCCCCGTCCCACACTCTGAACCCTTCAGCCTCACCCCTGCCACACACCGTCCATGTGCAGAATGAATTTTGTGATGTGCAGCAATATACAGGTGATGTGTCACATAACAAAATTGCACATATTGGTGCACATCACAAAATTCATTCCGCACACGGACATACAAAATGTGAGGAAACACTGCTCCTGACTTTCAACCTATCTGAGACATCTTGAATTTCATACAGTGACTGATCAGAATAAAGTGCTCTCAAGTGAGCTACAGACCAACAGTGGTTCATAGGAATTATTCAGCAAGTATTTTAGAAGACCTAGACCATTAGAGGAAATCATGACCTGCTAAGAGACAATTAATGGAGAGAAGCAGCAAGATTAATCCCATACATTGGATTGGTTGTGACTTATTTGCCTGATTTGAAAAGAGGCCAAAAGGACCTGAGTCTCCTCGCTGGCGATAGCCCCCTGCTCGGCCAATCAGCACTGAGACTCTGAGGGGCGGGAGGCTGAGAGGTCTCACCAGATGTCCCAAAGGACGGCCCAGGTCACCATCAGAGGGGATCACTCTCAGACCCAGCCTCACCTCTTTGTGAGGACCTCCCGCAATGAGAGCACCCCCCACCCCATCCACACTCCACACACACACCCCTTCTTGGTAGAGGGAGGGAAGCCGGGGAAAGGGGAAAAAGAAGCAAGAGAAGAGGAGAAAGGAGGGAGGAAAGAGGAAAAGGGAAACCAAAAAGGATAAACCCCTATGTCCCCAGGGATTCTAAGCGTCAAAGTCCTAGGCAGGAAATCAAATTCGGCCACCTTAAGCCAGTGTTTTCTGGGCCTAGAATGCTGCCTGCACCAGGGGGATCAGACTGAACAGGTTCCAAATCTCTCTGGGCCTCTTACCTTGGAAAAGGGAAGTTTGTTTTCGGCACAATCAGTGGTAGGAAAGGAGAAAACTCCACAGAGGTTCCTCCCCATGCTCACATCCATGAATCCTAATTCTCTCTCAGTCCTCGAGGAGAGACCTCGCGAAGGAGATTTGCGGCAGCAAAGCCGGGGGGGTCTCAGAGACTGGCCTGGCCCTGCACCTCTGTCCTGCACGGCTGATGTCAGGGTCTCTCTGTGAGGTCACCCCCTCCCCACCACCTTTGCCTAATAGGCCGAGTTCCTGCAACAGGCCTTTGTGATGTCACTGCCACCCCCACCCCTCCCCTCCAAGCTGATGTCCTGCCCCTGGCCAGCCTCGTTGGGTGTTTGTTTCCCCTGGATCTAGGGTTGCCAACTTGCTGGCCCAACAAAACTGACCACCCTTGTCCCGCCCCGTCAAGGATGGAATGCAAGGCTGAGTTCACTCACCAACCCCTTGAAACATGTCAGTGCCCCAGAGAAAACCGGACCCCTGCTATTGGAACGAAATGCTGGAGATCTGAATGGGAAAGGGACTGTCTGAATTGTCAAGATGGGGAACGAACAACAATCTACAGCAATGTCATTAACACAAACACACTCCAATGCTGCTCCAGCCGGAAGGGAAATGGGCAGGAATTCCTGCTGTCCAGCAATGGACACACTTACAGCCCTGCACAGCAGTGAGTGGGCCGGGGAGGCTGGTCTGAGCAAACAATGTGAAGTGATAATTCACTAAGAGAATCATAGTGTAGGGAAGCCAGTGGCCATCAGGTAGCTGTGGCTGAGGGGTTAAGGTGCTGGACTAGAAATCCCTTGGGGCTTCCCACGTAGATTTGAATCTCCGTGCCAACTCCGGAAGCATTGAACTGTTGTCATTGCTGTAGTCTCAGTGCTGGCGCATCCCTAGTGCCAACTGGAGGTAGATCTGGTCTCACTCTCAGGCTGTCTACACTTAAAATGCTCCTGTAGTACTTTGGAGTAGACAGTTGCTACAGTGACTGGTGAGGTTTTCCTATTGCTCTAGCTGCACTGACAGAACACAGAGACTGAATTCCCACCCCACCTGCATAGGGGCTCTCAGCAGTTTAATTGTTCTGCAGCCAGCTTCCCATTAGAAATGCTGTTGTGGGACATTCCCAGACCTGGACATCTACCAAGGACAGAATTTGAAGAGCAAACCTGGCTCCTCCCACCAGGAGGGATTGGAGTGTTTTGTCCCTTGTGACGGGTTGGATCACAGAAAGCCCCTTGGGAGCTGCCAACCGATGTGCCAAGACTACTTCTGCCCCTGCTTTCCTGCCCTGGCAGCTCAGGACCCCAGAACCCTGTCTTGTTGAGCCAGACACGCCCGTCTGCTCCAACACAGACCCAGGGTCTGAATTACTTGCCCAAAGCTGCAGGCTTAACCTGAAAGCAGCTCACAGAAGCTCAGGTTCAGCTGTTTGTCCTCTGTGACCCTAAATCCTTTTCATAGTTCCTGCTTTCCAGGCTACGGTTCCCTAGGCTCTAGGTGTGGCCACCAGCCTCCGTTCCCAGCTATAGGGCCTGGCTTTTGGCTGTATTAAACTGCATTTGTTTTACTAATCCCATTTTATCAAACTATCCAGGCTGCTCTGTACAACTGCCCCATCATTAGCATTATTTACCACTCCTCCAAGCTGTGTTAGCCACAGACTTTATCAGCAGTGATTTTATATTTACTTCCAGATGGTTAATTACAAAGTTGAATAGTGAGGGGGCTACAGCCAATCCCTGTGGTGCCTCGTTAACAGCTCCCCCATTCAGTGATGATGCCCCATGGACAGGTACAAGGTCAGACTTGGGGTCACCCATCAGGAGAAGGGGAGCAGGGGGATTATTTTACTACTGTTTTATAATGCACCTAATTTTTTTATTCACAGGCTCCACCTACAGTGTCTGTCACTCTTGTACCTGGGCCCTTCTGGGACAATTCTCGTCTCATTTACACTGGAGCCAATCCAAAGTGAATCCAGGCCATCCCTCCCAGCCTGCCCATGACTGCTGTCTGTGGAGATCTAGCCCAGGGAACAGCCTCACTCCACCATGGTTGGGCTGGTTCCCTGATTTTTTTGCTTTTGTGGAAACACTTCCAATGGCCTTTCCCCTTCCCCGTCCTGCACATGCTGCCCTGGTTGGGCAGATCCCATCTGTCCAGGGCTTGCCCCTGTCACCTCCACCTTTCCACTCGGGATTTAGAGTAATCCAACAAATCCCCTTCTTTTATTAGCATTGTGTACAGGCCCCACTCAGGGACCAGCCCCATTGTGCCAGGTGTCGTCCACATACAGAACGAACAGACACTCTCTGTCCCACAGAGCTGCAATCTGCCTGCTTCCCGTCTCCCGGCAGGAACCGCTCTTTGCTGCGGCTTGGACCTGCTTCCACTGCTCCCTGGGGGATTGGCAGTTTCACTGGCTCAGGCTGCGTTGCCCCTTGCTGCCTCATCCGAGCCAGCTCAGACACCGTCTAGGGCTCTTCTGAAAGGTCTTTGTGTAAAATCCCAATGCAAGCATCCGCTTCTCCCCGAGACGCTCCCCACGGCCACAGGAGACAGAGCTCGCCCCCTCCCCCCGCGCGGGGATTGTGGCTGGGTCAGTCTGGGCCCCCGAGAGCGAGATGTCAACACTTGGCTTCAGCGCCAAAGGGTTTGACCCGAGCCCCGCTCCAGCCGCAGCTCCAGAGCCAGGACAAGCGAGGGCACGTTGGGGGGGAGGTGTTACAGGTGCTGCCGGCGACCTTTACATCCAAAGCCATCTGTCCTCATGGCACTGGCCTCTCCTTCACCCCACACAATGCTCCTGAAACCGGATTAGTAAATGGAACGAATTTCCATTCAGACAGAACCAAGGGCTTAGACCTCAACTGCCTTCAGTGAAGATAACAACTCTTAATTGTTCACCTCAGGGTGGACTGATTTAAATTAAAGCCTTTAATCACCATGCAGAAAACCTTGCTTTGAATCCTCTATTGGAATTGTGTTTGGCATTCGTACTTCAGTCATTTTCCTAAAGACGGGGTAACTTTCCTTGGTGGGGAACCATCACAATGTCGATTTACGACTAAATATAATCTGGACATGAAATGTGCTGCTTTGTTTGTTTGCTAAGCAGGAGGATACGTCCTTCCTCGGATACGAAATCCTTTCAGCCGGCACCAGCCAGAAAACAAGTAGGCAAACATTTGACAGAACAGACAGAGAAACCTCACTGACAGACACCCGCATGGACGCTGTCTACATGCATGTGTGAACCAGCAGGGAGCTCTTACTGAAAAGTTCCCTCTTTAGCTGGGCATCTCCGGGGAATGGTGACTATTTTCTGCTTCCGCTCTGCGATTGGAGTCCAACCATGTGCCTAGGTTACAAAGAAGAGAAAAGCATTTCAGTCATTAAAAACTGAACAGAAAACCTGACCCTGCCAGGGAGAGTAACCCACACATTCACCTGGGATCTTGCTGTCAGGGCACTACAGAATGGAAGTGCTGAGGAGAATAATGCACTCCCCAGAGTCTGTCCTGGTCCAACCGTGAAAAGACCTTTTAGTCTTACCTCACCAGAGCCAGACCATAGGAAAGGACCAGTTCATGCGGTCTCATGTTGCCAGAGGTATCCAGGATTTACAGCCAATCAGATCTGCAGTGCAATCCACAGCTAAAGGCATTCTGTGTCCAGGCCTATGTAAGGGGGGGAATGGTCCCGCTATCGTGGGGACCTTTCCTGGCTCATACACTACCCCTGTGGAATTGGCTGGCGAAAGGATCTGAGTCCTCGCTCCCACTAACTTCACCCAGAGGCCCGCCTGACTCCAGGACACCCCTTCTACTCTCGTGTGGCAGAGTCCTCGTAACCCAGACAAGGCTGGGCCCAGGATTCCTGGGGCTCGACCCCCAATCTGGTTGTTGTACTTAGGACAGGGCTCGGGTGTCTCCACTCCGGGGTACTCTCTCTGCTCCGGACGCTTCCCTGACCCATTGATCATCGCATATAGTTCAAAGCAAACACAAGTTATTAAACAGCAAGTCATTAAAAACAAGGAGAAACTGGGGAAGGTGAAAGGAAAAGCCGTCACCCCGCTCTGTGGCACGGGGGACCCCAAACAGCTGTGGCTGGAATGTCAGGGCAGTTCACAGTCTGTTCCTCACACGTCCCAGGCCCCTGGCCAGGCCCTGGCTGTGCTGCAGGGACGCCCTGGGTCGCACACTCGCTCTGGCGGTGGCCACATACCCTCAGGGTCTAGGTGGCAGGGCCCCTCCCCCCCCGGGGGTTACAATACCCCTCCCAGTGCGGCCTGCAAGGCCTCTTGACTGATGGGGTCTCCCTGTGCTGGGCCCGCTGCCCAGGGACCCCCACACTCTCCCCAGCTGCTCCCCGCACCTGGCTCCAGAGGGCTCCAGCCCCACTCTGCCCCCACACGGCTGCTGCTGCTCTGCCCCCCACGCGGCTCCTTGGGCTGCTCCTCTCCCCTCAGCTCAGCCCTGCTCAGGCAGCTCCAACTCCCACGGCCTCCTGACTGCCCCAACACACACAGTCACACCCACCTCCACTGCGCCCACAAACTTCCACCCACACACACACACACCCACACTCACCTCCACTGCCCCCACAAACTTTCACCCACCCCCACCCCACCCACACTCTCACCTCCACTGCCCCCACAAACTTCCACCCACACACACCCACACACTCACCTCCACTGCCCCCACAAACTTCCACCCACACACACCCACACACTCACCTCCACTGCCCCCACAAACTTCCACCCACCCCGACCCACACACTCACCTCCACTGCCCCCACAAACTTCCACCCCCACACACCCCCACCCACACACTCACCTCCACTGCCCCCACAAACTTCCACCCACGGCCACCCCACCCACACACTCACCTCCACTGCCCCCCACAAACTTCCACCCACACACTCCCCCAACACACACACTCACCTCCACTGCCCCCAGAAACTTCCACCCACACACTCCCCCAACACACACACTCACCTCCACTGCCCCCAGAAACTTCCACCCACCCCCACCCACACACTCACCTCCACTGCCCCCACAAACTTCCACCCACGCCCACCCCACCCACACACTCACCTCCACTGCCCCCCACAAACTTCCACCCACACACTCCCCCAACACACCCACTCACTTCCACTGCCCCCACAAACTTCCACCCACACACACCCCCCCACACACACTCACCTCCACTGCCCCCCAAAAACTTCCACGCCCACCCCCACCCACACATTCATCTCCACTGCCCCCACAAACTTCCACCCCCACCCACACACTCACCTCCACTGCGCCCCTGTCATAACTATAAAAGTAAGGGTAACAGCTCTCTGTGTACAGTACTAAAATCCCTCCTGGTCAGAGACTCCAAAATCCTTTTACCTGTAAAGGGTTAAGAAGCTCGGGTAACCTGGCTGACACCTGACCCAGAGGACCAATGAGGGGACAAGATACTTTCAAATCTTGGGGGGGGAAAGGCTTTTGTGTGTGTCCTTTGTTTAAGGGGTTGTTCGCTCTTGGGACTGAGAGGGACCAGACATCAATCCAGGTTCTCCCCATCTTTCTAAACAAGTCTCTCTTATTTCAAAATTGTAAGTAAAAGCCAGGCAAGGCGTCTTAGATTTACTTTGTTTTCTCAACTTGTAAATGTACCTTTTACCAGAGTGCTTATCTTGTTTGCTATACTTTGAACCTAAGACAGAGGGGATTCCTCTGAGCTCTTTAAGTTTGATTACCCTGTAAAGTTATTTTCCATACTGATTTTGCAGAGATGATTTTTACCTTTTGCTTTAATTAAAAGCCTTCTTTTTAAGAACCTGATTGATTTCTCCTTGTTTTAAGATCCAAAGGGGGTTTGGATCTGTATTCACCAGGAGTTGGTGAAAGGAAGGAGGGGGGAAGGGTCAATTTCTCCTTGTTTAAGATCCAAGCGGTTTGGATCTGTATTCACCAGGGAATTGGTGAAAGGTTTCTCAAGGCTTCCCAGGGAGGGAATTCTTAAGATGGTGGCAGCGGACCAGAGCTAAGCTGGTAGATAAGCTTAGCAGTTTTCATGCAGGCCCCTACATTTGTACCCTAAAGTTCAAAGTGGGGATACAGCCTTGACAGCCCCATAGACTTCCACCCCCACACACACACTCCTCCCCCACTCCCCAACACACCCATACATACTCTCCCCCAACACACACACACACACACTCCACTCCCCCCACAACCTCCCTCCCCCATGCACACACACAAAATGTCACTTTTACCGTACACTGGGAATCTGCAGGAAGTTTTGTTTAAATTGTAGGATTATTTTAGTAAAATCAGTTTCTCCCCTTGCAAGCCATTTCTGAACATTTGTGTGCATTTATAGTAAAGCTACTTAACTGTGGTCAGTGTATCAAACAATTGTGATTAACACAAAAACCATAAAGACGGAATTACTTTTTAAGAAATGGAAAGGACAAAACTTAGAAAATACTAAATTGGAAAATCCCCAATAATAAAAGAGATTTCATAGGGCCCTACATAGGTGTGTACCTTCTTCCTAAACAACTCCCAGGGGTGGGGATGGGCTCAGGGCTCCAGGCTTGATCGATGGAGGGGGAAGCTCTGGGTTTGGGGCTCTGGTCTCCCACAACTGGGTAGAGACTCCAGGATCCGGGCTATAGCACCCAGGGCGGAGGCGGGGAGGGAGGACTCTAAATCCTTTTCATAGTCCCTGCTTTCCAGGCTACGGTTCCCTAGGCTCTAGGTGTGGCCACCAGCCTCCGTTCCCAGCTATAGGGCCTGGCTTTTGGCTGTATTAAACTGCATTTGTTTTACTAATCCCATTTTATCAAACTATCCAGGCTGCTCTGTACAACTGCCCCATCATTAGCATTATTTACCACTCCTCCAAGCTGTGTTAGCCACAGACTTTATCAGCAGTGATTTTATATTTACTTCCAGATGGTTAATTACAAAGTTGAATAGTGAGGGGGCTACAGCCAATCCCTGTGGTGCCTCGTTAACAGCTCCCCCATTCAGTGATGATGCCCCATGGACAGGTACAAGGTCAGACTTGGGGTCACCCATCAGGAGAAGGGGAGCAGGGGGATTATTTTACTACTGTTTTATAATGCACCTAATTTTTTTATTCACAGGCTCCACCTACAGTGTCTGTCACTCTTGTACCTGGGCCCTTCTGGGACAATTCTCGTCTCATTTACACTGGAGCCAATCCAAAGTGAATCCAGGCCATCCCTCCCAGCCTGCCCATGACTGCTGTCTGTGGAGATCTAGCCCAGGGAACAGCCTCACTCCTCCATGGTTGGGCTGGTTCCCTGATTTTTTTGCTTCTGTGGAAACACTTCCAATGGCCTTTCCCCTTCCCCGTCCTGCACATTCTGCCCTGGTTGGGCAGATCCCATCTGTCCAGGGCTTGCCCCTGTCACCTCCACCTTTCCACTCGGGATTTAGAGTAATCCAACAAATCCCCTTCTTTTATTAGCATTGTGTACAGGCCCCACTCAGGGATCAGCCCCATTGTGCCAGGTGCCGTCCACATACAGAACAAACAGACACTCTCTGTCCCACAGAGCTGCAATCTGCCTGCTTCCCGTCTCCCGGCAGGAACCGCTCTTTGCTGCGGCTTGGACCTGCTTCCACTGCTCCCTGGGGGATTGGCAGTTTCACTGGCTCAGGCTGCGTTGCCCCTTGCTGCCTCATCCGAGCCAGCTCAGACACCGTCTAGGGCTCTTCTGAAAGGCCTTTGTGTAAAATCCCAATGCAAGCATCCGCTTCTCCCCGAGACGCTCCCCACGGCCACGGGAGACAGAGCTCGCTCCCCCCCCCCCTCCGCGCGGGGATTGTGGCTGGGTCAGTCTGGGCCCCCGAGAGCGAGATGTCAACACTGGGCTTCAGCGCCAAAGGGTTTGACCCGAGCCCCGCTCCAGCCGCAGCTCCAGAGCCAGGACAAGTGAGGGCACGTTGGGGGGGAGGTGTTACAGGTGCTGCCGGCGACCTTTACATCCAAAGCCATCTGTCCTCATGGCACTGGCCTCTCCTTGCACCCCACACAATGCTCCTGAAACCGGATTAGTAAATGGAACGAATTTCCATTCAGACAGAACCAAGGGCTTAGACCTCAACTGCCTTCAGTGAAGATAACAACTCTTAATTGTTCACCTCAGGGTGGACTGATTTAAATTAAAGCCTTTAATCACCATGCAGAAAACCTTGCTTTGAATCCTCTATTGGAATTGTGTTTGGCATTCGTACTTCAGTCATTTTGCTAAAGACGGGGTAACTTTCCTTGGTGGGGAACCATCACAATGTCGATTTACGACTAAATATAATCTGGACATGAAATGTGCTGCTTTGTTTGTTTGCTAAGCAGGAGGATACGTCCTTCCTCGGATACGAAATCCTTTCAGCCGGCACCAGCCAGAAAACAAGTAGGCAAACATTTGACAGAACAGACAGAGAAACCTCACTGACAGACACCCGCATGGACGCTGTCTACATGCATGTGTGAACCAGCAGGGAGCTCTTACTGAAAAGTTCCCTCTTTAGCTGGGCATCTCCGGGGAATGGTGACTATTTTCTGCTTCCGCTCTGCGATTGGAGTCCAACCATGTGCCTAGGTTACAAAGAAGAGAAAAGCATTTCAGTCATTAAAAACTGAACAGAAAACCTGACCCTGCCAGGGAGAGTAACCCACACATTCACCTGGGATCTTGCTGTCAGGGCACTACAGAATGGAAGTGCTGAGGAGAATAATGCACTCCCCAGAGTCTGTCCTGGTCCAACCGTGAAAAGACCTTTTAGTCTTACCTCACCAGAGCCAGACCATAGGAAAGGACCAGTTCATGCGGTCTCATGTTGCCAGAGGTATCCAGGATTTACAGCCAATCAGATCTGCAGTGCAATCCACAGCTAAAGGCATTCTGTGTCCAGGCCTATGTAAGCGGGGGAATGGTCCCGCTATCGTGGGGACCTTTCCTGGCTCATACACTACCCCTGTGGAATTGGCTGGCGAAATGGTCTGAGTCCTCGCTCCCACTAACTTCACCCAGAGGCCCGCCTGACTCCAGGACACCCCTTCTACTCTCGTGTGGCAGAGTCCTCGTAACCCAGACAAGGCTGGGCCCAGGATTCCTGGGGCTCGACCCCCAATCTGGTTGTTGTACTTCAGGACAGGGCTCGGGTGTCTCCACTCCGGGGTACTCTCTCTGCTCCGGACGCTTCCCTGACCCATTGATCATCGCATATAGTTCAAAGCAAACACAAGTTATTAAACAGCAAGTCATTAAAAACAAGGAGAAACTGGGGAAGGTGAAAGGAAAAGCCGTCACCCCGCTCTGTGGCACGGGGGACCCCAAACAGCTGTGGCAGTTCACAGTCTGTTCCTCACACGTCCCAGGCCCCTAGCCAGGCTCTGGCTGTGCTGCAGGGACGCTGCGGGTCGGACACTCCCTCTGGCGGTGGCCACACGCCCTGAGTGTCTAGGTGGCAGGGCCCCTCCACCCCCCGGGGGGGTTACAATACCCCTCCCAGTGCGGCCTGCAATGCCTCTTGACTGGTGGGGTCTCCCTGTACTGGGCCCGCTGCCCAGGAACCCCCACACTCTGCCCAGCTGCTCCCCGCACCTGGCTCCAGAGGGCTCCAGCCCCAGCCCCACTCTGCCCCCACACAGCTGCTGCTGCTCTGCCCCCCACGCGACTCCCTGGGCTGCTCCTCTCCCCTCAGCTCAGCCCTGCTCAGGCAGCTCCAGCTCCCCCGGCCTCCTGACTGCCCCAACACACACAGTCACACTCACCTCCACTGCCCGCACAAACTTCCACCCACCCCTACCCACACACTCACCTCCACTGCCCCCACAAACTTCCACCCACACAACCCCCCCCCACACACTCACCTCCACTGCCCCCCACAAACTTCCACCCACACCCACACCCACCGACACTCACCTCCACTGCCCCCACAAACTTCCACCCCCCCCACACACACACTCACCTCCACTGCCCGCACAAACTTCCACCCACCCCCACCCACACACTCACCTCCACTGCCCCCACAAACTTCCACCCACCCCCACCCCACCCACACACTCACCTCCACTGCCCCCAAAAACTTCTACCCAAACCCCCCCAACTCACACTCACCTCCACTGCCCCCACAAACTTACACCTACCCCCACCCACACACTCACCTCCACTGCCTCCACAAACTTCCACCCACACAAACCCCGACACACACACTCACCTCCACTGCCCCCACAAACTTCCACCCCCACCCCCCACCCACACACTCACCTCCATTGTGCCCCATAAACTTCCACCCACACACACACATTCCTCCCCCACTCCCCAACACACCCATACATACTCTCCCCCAACACACACACACACACACACAAACTCCACTCCCCCCACAACCTCCCTCCCCCATGCACACACACAAAATGTCACTTTTACCGTACACTGGGAATCTGCAGGAAGTTTTGTTTAAATTGTAGGATTCTTTTAGTAAAATCAGTTTCTCCCCTTGCAAGCCATTTCTGAACATTTGTGTGCATTTATAGTAAAGCTACTTAACTGTGGTCAGTGTATCAAACAATTGTGATTAACACAAAAACCATAAAGACGGAATTACTTTTTAAGAAATGGAAAGGACAAAACTCAGAAAATTGGAAAATCCCCAATAATAAAAGAGATTTCATAGGGCCCTACATAGGTGTGTACCTTCTTCCTAAACAACTCCCAGGGGTGGGGATGGGCTCAGGGCTCCAGGCTTGATCGATGGAGGGGGAAGCTCTGGGTTTGGGGCTCTGGTCTCCCACAACTGGGTAGAGACTCCAGGATCCGGGCTATAGCACCCAGGGCGGAGGCGGGGAGGGAGGACTCCGGGCTTGTGTCCAGGCTCAAGCCACCAAGAGAGATGAAGGGAAGAGACCTGGTCTTCGGCTGCCATGGGGGGGGATCAGGGCTCCAAGCTTCAGCCGCTGGGGAGGTGGAGGGGAGTGGGGGGCTCTGGGCTCTGCGACTCATCCACAGGAGGGCAGGGAGGGATGTTGGGGCTCTGGACTTCAGCCACAAGAGGGGTGAGGGGGTCAGTGCTCCGGGCTTCAGCCACTGGGGTGATAGCCCCTCCTCCAATGCACTGGCCCCCAGACCCTCTCACCTGCTCCACCAGAGTGAAACCCAGTCCAGCACGTCCCGCTGCAGCTCGCAGACCCCTCAGTACAGCCCCACCTTCACCTGGTCCTGCTCAGGGCAGCTGTCAGGCTCCTTGAATTCAAGTTTGTAAACTACTTTGTGACTCCCCAGGTACAATGTGATATATTCTGTACATGCAAAGTATCAGTGCTTTGTGCAGCCCCTCCGAGAAATCAAAATTCCTAGAGATTTTGGCCGCGTCTCCCAGGGTTGCTAATGGTACCAGCCTCTGTCTGAATGTCTATGTGTGTGTGTGTGTGTATGCATAAGTTTATTGTGATGTCATGTGTGACAAGAGCAAAGACCGTTCTGGTTCAGCATTCTTGCCCTGCCTTCAGTCTGCCAACTTGCTTGGTTGACAATGGCTGGTGAACCCAGGAGCTGATAGACGTGTACTATCCATCTGTCAACAACTTCTTGAATCAGCTATTTCCACAGGTTTTCGAAAGAAGATGAGATTTTACAAAAGGTAATTCCCAGATTCTTTTCCTGCTCCTTAGATCACACATGACAGGTTGTTGCCTCCTTCATAGATTCATAGATTCTAGGACTGGAAGGGACCTCGAGAGGTCATTGAGTCCAGTCCCCTGCCCTCATGGCAGGACCAAATACTGTCTAGACCATCCCGGATAGATATTTATCTAGCCTACTCTTAAATATCTCCAGAGATGGAGATTCCACAACCTCCCTAGGCAGTTTATTCCAGTGTTTACTGAACAAGTTTTCTCCCTCCTCCTTATGACACCCTTTTAGATACCTGAAAACTGCTATCATGTCCCCTCTCAGTCTTCTCTTTTCCAAACTAAACAAACCCAATTCTTTCAGCCTTTCTTCATAGGTCATGTTCTCAAGACCTTTAATCATTCTTGTTGCTCTTCTCTGGACCCTCTCCAATTTCTCCACATCTTCCTTGAAATGTGGTGGCCAGAACTGGACACAATACTCCAGTTGAGGCCTAACCAGCGCAGAGTAGAGCGCAAGAATGACTTCTTATGTCTTGCTCACAACACACCTGTTAATGCATCCCAGAATCATGTTTGCTTTTTTTGCAACAGCATCACACTGTTGACTCATATTTAGCTTGTGGTCCACTATAACGCCTAGATCCCTTTCTGCCGTACTCCTTCCTAGGCCTTGTCTACACTACGAGAGTACTTCGATTTTAGTTAATTCGACTATGTGGAATCGATATTACTAAGTCGAACGTGTGTGTCCACACTAAGGACAGTAATTCGACTTTGTGAGACTTTGTGAGTCCACACTAACGGGGCAAGCGTCGACACTGGAAGCGGTACACTGTGGGCAGCTATCCCACAGTTCCCGCAGTCCCCCCTGCCCATTGGAATTCTGGGTCGAGCCCCAAATGCCTTCTGGGTAAAAAAATGTGTCGAGGGTGCTTTTGGGCGCCTGTCGTCATCCGTCCGTCACTCAAGCCCTCCCTCCCTCCCTCCCTGAAAGCGCCGGCGGGAAATCAGTTCGCGCGCTTTTCTGATTACTGACAGCGCGGACGCCACAGCAGTGCGAGCATGGATCCCGCTGCGACCATCGCTGCAGTTGTGGCAGTTCTCAATGCCTCGCAGCTTCTCCTCCACCTGTACCAGAGGCAGCTGCAGATCAATCATGAGAGGAGGCTACGGCACTACCGTGACGGCATGAAGTCGGACACTAGCTCCGACCTCTCTGAGAACATGAGACCCAGCGCCCAGGACATCTCGCTGTCACTGGGTCTTGTTGATACTGTTGAACGGCGATTCTGGGCCCGTGAAACCAGCACGGAATGGTGGGACCGCATAGTGCTGCAGGTCTGGGATGAATCCCAGTGGCTGCGCAACTTTCGCATGCGGAAGGGGACTTTCCTCAAACTGTGTGAGTTGCTGTCCCCTGCCCTGAAGCGAAAGGACACCCGGATGCGGGCAGCCCTGACTGTCCAGAAGCGAGTGGCCATAGCTCTCTGGAAGCTCGCAACGCCAGACAGCTACTGGTCCGTCGCTAACCAGTTTGGCGTGGGCAAGTCTACCGTGGGGGTTGCTGTTATGCAAGTAGCCAGGGCAATCGTCAAGCTACTGCTATCTAAGGTAGTGACCCTGGGAAACGTGGAGCTCATCAGAGATGGCTTTGCCGAGATGGGATTCCCAAACTGCGGTGGGGCTATAGATGGGACTCACATCCCTATCCTGGCCCCGGACCACCAGGCTAGCCAGTACATCAACCGGAAGGGCTACTTTTCCATGGTGCTGCAAGCACTGGTGGACCATCGGGGACGTTTTACCAATATCTACGTTGGATGGCCTGGCAAGGTTCATGACGCTAGGGTGTTCAGGAACTCTGGTCTGTGTAGACGGCTGCAGGAAGGTATTTACTTCCCGGACCACAAAGTAACTGTTGGGGATGTGGAGATGCCTACAGTCATCCTCGGGGACCCTGCATACCCGCTAATGCCCTGGCTCATGAAGCCCTACACTGGCGCACTGGACTCAGGGAAAGAACTATTCAACTACCGGCTCAGCAAGTGCAGAATGGTGGTGGAGTGTGCTTTTGGCCGTCTCAAGGGCAGATGGAGAAGCCTACTCACTCGCTGTGATCTCAGCGAGACCAATATCCCCATTGTGATAGCTGCTTTCTGTGTGCTCCACAATTTGTGTGAGAGCAAGGGGGAGACCTATATGTCGGGGTGGGAGGTTGAGGCAAATAGCCTGGCTTCTGATTACGTCCAGCCAGACAGCAGGGCGATTAGAAGATCACAGCGGGACGCACTGTGCATCAGGGAGGCTTTGAAAGCCAGGTTCCTGACTGAACAGGGTCTCCAGTGACTTTTTACTTTGTGGACACAGATGCTGAACCTGCCCCCGTTTCTTTACCCAGTTACCGTTGACTATCCTTCCAAGTTACATACCCCCTTCCCCACCTTCCCAACAAATAAAATCTGTTCTGTTCTGTTAATGAACAAGGTTCTCTTTTTTACTGTTTTCGCGGGAATGTTTTAAACCGGGGACGCAGACTGTGGCGGGGGGCGGGCTTACTGTTTTGATGCAAATGATGCTTCTAAAGTCCGGGAATGACAGGCTCCGCAGTGCTGCATTGGTTGTTTCAACGCAGCCTGCCAGCAGTCCTGGGCGGGACTGGATGTATGTGTCGGCCAAGTGACTTTCTGGCAGGGGGCGGAGGGTAACAGATCCCCTGCTGCGTGGCTCTGTGATCCAGGATAAGGACCGCGGCATAGGATCTCTAACTGCCCTCCCCCGACACAAAGTCACAGATCAATCCCCCTCGCACCCCAGAACAAGAAAACCGCCTCCCAGACTGACCAGGGTAACTGGTGACTGTGCTGTGTATGTGTCCTGATGCTGGACCTGCCCCCGCCTCTGTAGCCTGCTACAGGTGACTGTCCTGTCCAAGTAACAAACCCCTTCCCCCCCTTCAGACAGAATCCCCTCCAAAAGACACTCTCGGAAACAGTACTTAACAGAAACCGATGTTTTATTACGAACCGCACATGAAAAGGGGGGGGGGGGAAGGAAACTTGGACATGGGCTAGTGTGAGATGGGTAGGAAAGGACTTTTCAAACTTTGGAACGAGAGCCTTCCATTGCTGCAGCAGTGTGCAGTGGCCGACTGACAGTTTTAACGGCCCTTGCCGCCCCTCCTTCTTTGTACTTTTGGTGAGGGGGGTGTGGGACTTGGTGGTGGGGGAGGGCGGTTAGAGATAGACAGCAGCAGTGCTCTGTCCTCCTGCCTCCGGTCTTGCAGAACATCCACTAGGCGCCGGAGCGTCTCCGTTTGCTCCCTCATTAGTCCAAGCAGGGTTTGAGTAGCCTGCTGGTCCTCCTGGCGCCACCTCTCCTCCCGTTCCATGACTGCTCTGTGCATTTGTGACAAGTTCTCCCTCCACTGTGTCGTCTGGGCTGCCTGCTCTCGTGAGCACTCCATAAGTTCATAAAACATGTCTTCACGAGTTTTTCTCTTCCTTCTTCTAATCTGCGCTAGCCTCTGGGAGTGTGATGCCAGGCTGGGTTGGGAGACAGTCGCAGATGTGTCTGTTGGAATGGGAAAAAGGGAGTAAATTCCTGAGACATCTGAAATGAAGTTGCTAACAAAGAGCATAGTCTTTCTCTGTGAACAACACCATGCACTGCACCTTTCACATGCGCACTCAGGACAAGGTCGAATTTTCGGCCCTCGCCTTATGTGTCTGGGGTCCTGCAGTTGCGATCAGAGAAGCGTTGCAGGACACCTCTACTTCTGCTGCGGGAAAACATGGTAAGCCGTAGACTTGTGGCAGCTTAAACATGTAATAGTAGCACCGGGCTCCTTTCGCACTGAATGCAAGGCCACTCTCTGCTGGCAGCAATCAGGGAAGCATGAGCTCTGCCCCTGTCCCACCACCTCGCGGCTGTCCCCGGGAAAGATCCCTGTATGCTGCCCCTCTGCCGCCTCCACCGCGTGGCTGTAAAGCAGTCCAAATACTAACATTCCCCTCCCTAATTTAAAGCAGGGCGTCATGTGTGACATAACCCTCATGAGGATCTCGGAGACCGAGAGGGGAAGGATGCTGCGTGAATGCATGCAGAGGCCTGGGCCATATGCCGCCATGCTGTGCCGCGCACTGATCCCCGACTACCTCATGGACTCATGGCGTGGGAACGTGTGCTACCACGGGGGACCAAACAAGATTGCCCTGCCGTTGAACCTCGTGCGCATGCTGGAGCGGTACCTCCAGGAGAGCTATGCGGAGCTATCACAGGAGGACTGTCTGTCCATTCCCGGGCACATTGACCGCCTTTTCCTTTAAGTTGAGCATAACGGACTACAGAGTGGAGGGGCCGTGTTGTGGACTAATCATGAATATCCGGACAGTACTTGATTTTAAATAGATAGTTAGTAGAAAAAAGTTGACTAAGCCAACTAAATCATGAACAACAAATTACTGATATAGTTATTATTCCTGTTTTGTTATAAATAAAAGTTTCTATGTTTAACTGAGTGACTGAAAAGCCCATTCTTAACAATATAAATATTCCACTTATGTTAAAATGAAATGTTTAGATGTTTAAAGCACTCACTGCTTGATCCTTCCCCTGATTCGGTGTCCGGGGTAAGGGCTGTGGACGGTTGGTAGGGGATCTCGGTAAGGGTGATGAAGAGCTCCTGGCTGTCGTTGAAATCAGCGGTGCAAGCGCTGTCGACTGCCTCGTCCTCCTCATCTCCTTCCTCATCTTCCCCGTCACCTAACATTTCCGAGGAGGAACCGGCCGTGGACAATATCCCATCCTCGGAGTCCACGGTCAGTGGTGGGGTAGTGGTGGCGGCCGCACCTAGGATGGAATGCAGTGCCTCGTAGAAACGTGATGTGTGGGGCTGGGATCCGGAGCGTCGGTTTGCCTCTTTGGTTTTTTGGTAGCCTTGTCTCAGCTCCTTGATTTTCACGCGGCACTGCGTTGCATCCCGGCTGTATCCTCTCTCTGCCATGGCTTTAGAGATCTTCTCATAGATCTTTGCATTCCTTCTTTTGGAGCGCAGCTCTGAAAGCACGGACTCATCGCCCCACACAGCGATGAGATCCAAGACCTCCCGATCAGTCCATGCTGGGGCCCTCTTTCTATTAGATTGCACGGCCAACTCTGCTGGAGAGCTCTGCATCGTTGCTAGTGCTGCTGAGCTCTCCACGCTGTCCAAACAGAAAATGAGATTCAAAGTGGCCAGACAGGAAAAGGAATTCAAATTTTCCCGGGGCTTTTCCTGTGTGGCTGGTCAGAGCATCCGAGCTCAGACTGCTGTCCAGAGCGTCAACAGAGTGGTGCACTGTGGGATAGCTCCCGGAGCTATTACCGTCGATTTCCATCCACACCTAGCCTAATTCGATATTGCCATTTCGAATTTAGCGCTACTCCTCTCGTTTTCGAGGATTACAGAAGTCGAATTTAAAAGAGCTCTATTTCGAACTAAGTAGCTTCCTGGTGTGGACGGGTGCAGGGTTAATTCGATGTAACGGCGCTAAATTCGATATAAGCTCCTAGTGTAGACCAGGCCCTAGACAGTCTCTTCCCATTCTGTAGGTGTGAAACTGATTGTTCCTTCCTAAGTGGAGCACTTTGCATTTGTCTTTGTTAAACTTCATCCTGTTTACCTCAGACCATTTCTCCAATTTGTCCAGTTCATTTTGACCAGCCTCCCCGGCCCACTCACTGCTGTGCGGGGCTGTAAGTGTGTCCATTGCTGGACAGCAGGAATTCCTGCCCATTTCCCTTCCGGCTGGAGCAGGATTGGAGTGTGTTTGTGTTAATGACATTGCTGTAGATTGTTGTTCGTTCCCCATCTTGACAATTCAGACAGTCCCTTTCCCATTCAGCCCCAAACATTTATCATCCAGGAGTAAGATCCCCAAATAATGAGACTGTCTTAACCAAACAAAGAGTAAATTAGGAGCAGGGGGCGTGTGCGCGCATAGGGGGTGGGGGGATATTTTCAAATTCTGAGCCCTTAGCGGGAAGTCTGATGCCCCCCCCATGATTGTTTGACCTAGGGATGTAAATAGTGGTTAAAACGATTAACCGGTTAGAATTATATCATTTAACTCGTTAACCGTTTTACCTCAGGTCTCTCCAGCGGGCCGGCACAGGACAGCCGGGGCTGGGGTCCCACCGACCAGGTACGGCAGGGTCTGCTCCAGGCTGCCTTGGCTGCCGCAGACAGGGCTGGAGCCACTCCAGCGTGGCTCTGTCCGGGATCCTGCCTCCCCACCGGCGTGGGGCTGCCCCCCCCCAGCCCACTGCGGCCGGGACTCCTCTGGCCTAGGGGGGCTGGCCGGTCGGCGGGGTTAACTGGCAAGGTCCGGTTAACCGGTAAGCAAACCAGTAAACCCAGTACTTCCTGGTTCACCTTTGATATCCCTGGTTTGACCATGTCTAGGAAAAAAGCTTCCCAGTGGCTGCTGGGCGGGGCAGCCCCTCCCAATCTCCTACCCCATGGGCTGGGGGAGCTGCCATTGTATCTGTGCCCATCCCCCTCCCTCCTCCTGCCCTCTGGCTCTGCCCTCCCCAGCCAGGCTCTGCTTGTTCCATAGTCTCCCTCCAGCCCCCCCACAGCCCCTCCCCCACATCCCCCCTTTTCTTCCCTTTATCGGACACTCAGAGCTTCCCTCTAGTCCAGCTCTGCTCCCCTGAGCCCCAGAATTCTCCCCCTGCCCCGATACCTGTGTGTTCCCCCAGCCTCCCTCCAGCGCCCCACATCCCCCGGCCCCCTCCCGCCCCCTGCATCCCTGTTCCCCAATTCCTGCCCTCTCCCAGATCCCTGGTCACCCCCCTCCTACATCCCTGTTCCCCAATTCCTACCCCCTCCCACATCCCCAGTCACCCCCTCCCACCCCCTCCCACATCCCTGCTCACCCCCCTCCCACATCCCTGTTCCCCAATTCCTGCCCTCTCCCAGATCCCTGGTCACCCCCCTCCTACATCCCTGTTCCCCAATTCCTACCCCCTCCCACATCCCCGGTCACCCCCCTCCCACATCCCTGTTCCCCAATTCCTGCCCCCTCCCAGATCCCCGGTCACCCCCCTCCCGCCCCCTACCACATTCCCCTTCCCCCTCCTGCCCCCTCCCACATCCCTGCTCACCCCCCTCCCACATCCCTGTTCCCCAATTCCTGCCCCCTCCAAGATCCCTGGTCACCCCTCTCCTACATCCCTGTTCGCCAATTCCTACCCCTTCCCACATCCCCGGTCACCCCCCTCCCACATCCCTGCTCACCCCCCTCCCACATCCCTGTTCCCCAATTCCTACCCCCTCCCACATCCCCGGTCACCCCCCTCCCTCCCCCTCCCACATCCCTGTTCCCCAATTTCTGTCCCCTCCCAGATCCCCGGTCATCCCCCTCCCGCCCCCTGCATCCCTGATCCCCAATTCCTGCCCCCTCCCACAACCCCGGTCACCCCCCTCCCGCCCCCTACCACATTCCCCTTCCCCCTCCTGCCCCCTCCCACATCCCTGCTCACCCCCCTCTCACATCCCTGTTCCCCAATTCCTGCCCCCTCCCACATCCCCCGTCACTCTTCTCCCGCCCTCTCCCACATCACCCTTCCCCCTCCCCCTTCCTGCCCCCTCCCACATCCCTGGTCACCCCCCTCCTGCATCCCTGTTCCCCAATTCCTGCCCCCTCCCACAACCCTTCCCCCTCCCCCTGGCTCCCCACATGTCGCTGCCCCACCCCCACCCCCTGCAAACCCTGAGTGCTGCTGCCGCTTCCCTCTGCCCGAGGCCGGGACTCGCAGCTCGCCCCGCTGGGAGCAGCCTGGGCCTCCCGCCCGCACAGGCTGCACCGGGAGCAGCTCCCTGCGGGGGGCAGGTCTCCCCTTCTCCCCACATGGGGCACTGCCGGGGGGGCTCGGGGTCCCAGTCAGGGGGGCCGGGCCGGGGTCTCTGCCCGGGGACAGTCTCGTTGGGGGGGGAGGCCGTGGGAATATCCCTCCCCCGCCTGCAGCCAGGGCTCGGGGGGCCCCAGCGGCAGCAGCCGAGGCCCGGGGGGCTGGCAAGGCAGCGCCCGCAATTCTCTCCTGCTGCTGGGCTGGGCCCCGGCTCGCTCCGCCCGGCGCCTCCTGGGCCCTGGCGAGCTGGAGTCGCTGGGTCTGGCCGGGGGGTCTGGCTCTTATTCATGTCTTGTGGCGTCACCCCCAGCCCCCAGCAGGGATGTGGGGCCAAGGGGTCCATGCCCAGGGGCCCAGGGATTTCAAAGGCGCCGGGCCGAGGGGATCGATCTGTGTTTTTAAATAAAAATGAAGATACAAAATATCACTAGATCAGTCGATGCCACAACTTACGCCTAGTGGGTGACAGACCCCCTGTCCCCCGCTGGTGCACACAGCCAGAGATGCCCCAAGGCCGACCAACAACCGTGGTCTGGTGCCACCCCACTACCCCGCCCACAGACCCATGGGGCTTCCCCCCACAAGCCCCCAGGCCCCAGTGTGGCCCACCACTCCACAATCCCCCACCGACTGTCCTCCTCGCCCCAAGCCAGGGTGCAACCACCCCACCCAGCTGTGCCACCCGACAGCCCCTCCCCCCACAGCCCCCCACAGCCATGCTGTGTCCCCCTGGGGGCAGCCATGCTGCTGCCCCTCACTACCTCCCAGCCCAACAGCCACAGCCATGCCATTGACCCAAGCCCCCGATCCAAGTCCCCTATAGCCTCTCCCTCCCCCAGGCCCCTCCCAGACCCAGGCCCCATCCGTACAACCCAATCGCCCCCTGCCAACAACCCCCGTCTCCTCTCCCACAGCACCGATCCATCCCCTACCCTCCCACACCACACAGACTCCTCCACCGACAACAGCTATGAATTAAAACCCCACAGTGTTTGTTGGGGCTACTGGAGCCGTGGGACCTACCTGGAGATGCTGAAATCTCACTCTTGTCTCTCTCCTCCTGCCCCCATCTCCAAGCCAGGCACTGGGCAGTTCAGTGGTGAAGTGATGAACTGATGATCATCAGTTTGTTTTATGATGGGGGGAGGGGGGAGGTTTAAACTATTTCCCTGGATCAAGTCTCCCTTGCTGTAGTAAGTGAAGGCCCTGATAAAGGCTCAGTATGAGGCCTGAACTAAAGCAATGGTCAAGACTTTGCTAACATAAAGCAAAGTTAAGCTGTGAGCAAGAGGCAGGCCCTGCTCACAGAAGCTGGCAAGGAAAGGGCTGATGTTGCATAAATATATATCCACTTAGCATAGTTACAGTATAAACATGGTACCAAGACACACTATACCGAAACATTCCACAGATAACATGGAACAGGCCGACCCATCCCAATGACAGGGGCAAATGGTAAAATGATGGATAGAGTTGTTTTGATCCAACCAACAGGTACAAGGTGCGAGGCGGCACTTTACTACGTAGGGAAGTTGTACCTTGCTACGTGGAGGGGTTGCACCTCAATACGTCAGGAGTGATATGTAACTTGTTTGTACCCGTGTATAAGAATGTATCCCTGGGGTGGTGTCTTTGTCCGGCCACGGGGGCAGTGGAAAGTCCCGCCACTGAGCCGGGTCCGTGCCAAGAGGCACTTTCTCGTAGTATGCCAGGTAGACTAAGTAATCTACGGGGAACTGCCATTGTGTCCGAGATCGCAATAAACCTAGTCGAAGTGACTTTGCATCTTACTAGACTCTGTGGTTATTGGGGGTTCTCTTCGGGTTTGCTGGGTCAGCTATCTGCGCAGAGCTGGGGCAGCACAAAGAGGGAATACACGCACGCAGCTGAGTGATATCAACACAGGAGAAAGCAGAGCACCACACCGGTAGCATCTGAAAACACTTGGCAGCTCAGTCACCATTTCAGCTAGAGCAGAGCTGGGCACTGGGCCACCCGGGGCCTTTAACACCACAGCCCTGGGGAGGGGGTGCTGAGATGGACCATCCAGTGAGGAACACAAGTCCTTCTACCCTCCACCACACCGTAGTTTGGAACTGCTGCTGACGGCTCCCCCGATCCATGGTAAATTTATCCCCTCTGCCTCCCTCTATCTGGGGGTTTTCCCTTCTGCACCTACCTGGCAGGGCAGGCCGCCCCCCACCCCAGTCTGAACCCCTGAGCTTGTCCCAGTTTTGTCCCTCTGCCCATCCCTCCCCTCCGATTTCCCCCCTTCAGGGGGATTTTCCCTGCCTTTGATTGCAGGGAGCAGATTCTGATGGCGCGTGAGGGCAGCAACTTGCAGATGTTACTGAGCATGTGAGAAGAACATTAGAAGATAAGAACGGTCAGACTGGGTCAGACCAAAGGTCCATCTAGCCCAGTGTCCTGTCTGCTGACAGCGGCCAGTGCCAGGTGCCCCAGAGGGAATGAACAGACAGGAATCATCCAGTGACCCATCCCCTGTCCCCCATTCCCAGCTTCTGACAGACAGAGGTTAGGGACACCATCCCTGCCCATCCCAGCTAACAGCCATTGATGGACCTGGCCTCCATGAACCCATCTAGTTCCCCTTTGACCACAGGACCCTGCTCAGGATCAGTGAAGTTGCAAGTTCTAATAGGAAACAGCTTCTGATACAAGGGCAGCTCCTCTTCCTCCTCCCCTCCCATGGGGATGAGCAGCCCCCCCAACTGCCACTCTGCCCCAGCCTCCTTCAACCCATTGCCCCCTTCAGCCTCCCCCCAAATGTCCCCTTCCCCCCATCGCCCCCTTCAGCCTCCTCCAACTGCCCCCCATCGCCCCGTTCAGCCTCCCCCAACTGTTCCCTTCCCCTCACCGCACGTGGTCACCTTCAGCCCCCCGTTACCCTCTTCAGCCTCCGGCAACTTCCCCCCACTGCCCTGGCTCCACCACTCTCAGGTTCCCTTCCCCCCAACCATCTGCTTCCTTGCCATGGGTAAGAGGGGCAGAAAATGCTTTTGAAAAAACCTTTTGCAAAGTAAAAATAAAACAAACCAAACAATCCCCTCCCTTGCTGTGTGCTGGGTGCCCAGCTGTGTGCTTGTGTGTGTGTGGGGGGGGGGGCGGGTGTTGTTCTGAGCACACTCTGTTCAGGGAAGGGGTGGAGTTGGCCAAAGGGGCAGGTGGAATCTTTAGCAGAGAATTCCTTTCTCCATTCTGTTAGCTAAGCATTGCTGTTAAATGTCAGCCGACGAATGCAGCATTTGAAGCAATCTGACTCTAAATCCCCTGCCCTCTCGGTTGCTGCAGTTCTCACACCCTCTATCAGCTCCTGGGTTCACCAGCCATTGTCAACCAAGCAAGTTGGCAGACTGAAGGCAGGGCAAGAATGCTGAACCAGAACGGTCTTTGCTCTTGTCACACATGACATCACAATAAACTTATGCATACACACACACACACACACACACATAGACATTCAGACAGAGGCTGGTACCATTAGCAACACTGAGAGACTTGGCCAAAATCTCTAGGAATTTTGATTTCTGGGAGGGGCTGCACAAAGGACTGATACTTTGCATGTACAGAATATATCACATTGTACCTGGGGAGTCACAAAGTAATTTACAAACTTGCATTGAAGGAGCCTGACAGCTGCCCTGAGCAGGACCAGGTGAAGGTGGGGCTGTACTGAGGGGTCTGCGAGATGCAACGGGACGTGCTGGACTGGGTTTCACTCTGGTGGAGCAGGTGAGAGGGTCTGGGGGCCAGTGCATTGGAGCAGGAGCTGTCAACCCAGTGGCTGAAACCCGGAGCACTGACCCCCTCACCCCTCTTGTGGCTGAAGTCCAGAGCCCCAACATCCCTCCCTGCCCTCCTGTGGATGAGTCGCAGAGCCCAGACCCCCCGACTCCCCTCCACCTCCCCAGCAGCTGAAGCTTGGAGCCCTGATCCCCCCCCACGGCAGCCGAAGACCAGGTCTCTTCCCTTCATCTCTCTTGGTGGCTTGAGCCTGGACACAAGCCCGGAGTCCTCCCTCCCCCACTCCGCCCTGGTTGCTATAGCCCGGATCCTGGAGTCTCTACCCAGTTGTGGGAGACCAGAGCCCCAAACCCAGAGCTTCCCCCTCCATCGATCAAGCCTGGAGCCCTGAGCCCATCCCCACCCCCGGGAGTTGTTTCGGAAGATGGTACACACCTATGTAGGGCCCTATGAAATCTCTTTTATTATTGGGGATTGTCCAATTTAGTATTTTCTAAGTTTTGTCCTTTCCATTTCTTAAAAAGTAATTCCGTCTTTATGGTTTTTGTGTTAATCACAATTGTTTGATACACTGACCACAGTTAAGTAGCTTTACTATAAATGCACACAAATGTTCAGAAATGGCTTGCAAGGGGAGAAACTGATTTTACTAAAAGAATCCTACAATTTAAACAAAACTTCCTGCAGATTCCCAGTGTACGGTAAAAGTGACATTTTGTGTGTGTGCATGGGGGAGGGAGGTTGCGGGGGGAGTGGAGTGTGTGTGTGTGTTGGGGGAGAGTATGTATGGGTGTGTTGGGGAGTGGGGGAGGAGTGTGTGTGTGTGTGGAAGTTTATGGGGCACAATGGAGGTGAATGTGTGGATGGGGGTGGGCGTGGAAGTTTGTGGTGGTCAGTGGTGGTGAGTGGGCGGGTGGGATGGAAGTTTGTGGGGGCAGTGGAGGTGAGTGTGAGTTGGGGGGGGTGTGGGTGGAAGTTTGTGGGGGCAGTGGAGGTGAGTGTGTGCGTGAGGGTGGGCGTGGCACGGAGTTGGCACGGAGATTCAAATCTACGTGGGAAGGCCCCAAGGGATTTCTAGTCCAGCACCTTAACCCCTCAGCCACAGCTACCTCATGGCCACTGGCTTCCCTACACTATGATTCTCTTAGTGAATTATCACTTCACATTGTTTGCTCAGACCAGCCTCCCCGGCCCACTCACTGCTGTGCGGGGCTGTAAGTGTGTCCATTGCTGGACAGCAGGAATTCCTGCCCATTTCCCTTCCGGCTGGAGCAGCATTGGAGTGTGTTTGTGTTAATGACATTGCTGTAGATTGTTGTTCGTTCCCCATCTTGACAATTCAGACAGTCCCTTTCCCATTCAGATCTCCAGCATTTCATTCCAATAGCAGGGATCCGGTTTTCTCTGGGGCACTGACATGTTTCAGGGGGTTGGTGAGTGAACTCAGCCTTGCATTCCATCCTTGACGGGGCGGGACAAGGGTGGTCAGTTTTGTTGGGCCAGCAAGTTGGCAACCCTAGATCCAGGCGAAACAAACACCCAACGAGGCTGGCCAGGGGCAGGACATCAGCTTGGAGGGGAGGGGTGGGGGTGGCAGTGACATCACAAAGGCCTGTTGCAGGAACTCGGCCTATTGGGCAAAGGTGGGGGGGAGGGGGTGACCTCACAGAGAGACCCTGACATCAGCCGTGCAGGACAGAGGTGCAGGGCCAGGCCAGTCTCTGAGACCCCCCCGGCTTTGCTGCCGCAAATCTCCTTCGCGAGGTCTCTCCTCGAGGACTGAGAGAGAATTAGGATTCACGGATGTGAGCATGGGGAGGAACCTCTGTGGAGTTTTCTCCTTTCCTACCACTGATTGTGCCAAAAACAAACTTCCCTTTTCCAAGGTAAGAGGCCCAGAGAGGTTTGGAACCTGTTCAGTCTGATCCCCCTGGTGCAGGCAGCATTCTAAACCCAGAAAACACTGGCTTAAGGTGGCCGAATTTGATTTCCTGCCTAGGACTTTGACGCTTAGAATCCCTGGGGACATTGGGGTTTAACCTTTTTGGTTTCCCTTTTCCTCTTTCCTCCCTCCTTTCTCCTCTTCTCTTGCTTCTTTTTCCCCTTTCCCCGGCTTCCCTCCCTCTACCAAGAAGGGGTGTGTGTGTGGAGTGTGGATGGGGTGGGGGGTGCTCTCATTGCGGGAGGTCCTCACAAAGAGGTGAGGCTGGATCTGAGAGTGATCCCCTCTGATGGTGACCTGGGCCGTCCTTTGGGACATCTGGTGAGACCTCTCAGCCTCCCGCCCCTCAGAGTCTCAGTGCTGATTGGCCGAGCAGGGGGCTATCGCCAGCGAGGAGACTCAGGTCCTTTTGGCCTCTTTTCAAATCAGGCAAATAAGTCACAACCAATCCAATGTATGGGATTAATCTTGCTGCTTCTCTCCATTAATTGTCTCTTAGCAGGTCATGATTTCCTCTAATGGTCTAGGTCTTCTAAAATACTTGCTGAATAATTCCTATGAACCACTGTAGGTCTGTAGCTCACTTGAGAGCACTTTATTCTGATCAGTCACTGTATGAAATTCAAGATGTCTCAGATAGGTTGAAAGTCAGGAGCAGTGTTTCCTCACATTTTGTATGTCCGTGTGCGGAATGAATTTTGTGATGTGCACCAATATGTGCAATTTTGTTATGTGACACATCACCTGTATATTGCTGCACATCACAAAATTCATTCTGCACATGGACGGTGTGTGGCAGGGGTGAGGCTGAAGGGTTCAGAGTGTGGGAGGGGGCTGAAGTGGGGCAGAGGGTTGGGGTGTGGGCTCTGGGGTGGGGCTGGGAATGAGGGGCTCAGGGCTAGGGCAGAGGGTTGGGGTGCAGGGGGTGAGGGCTCTGGCTGGGGGAGCGGGCTTTGGGATGGGGCTAGGAATGAGGGGCTCAGGGCTAGCTGATTCAAGAAGTTGTTGACAGATGGATAGTACGCGTCTATCAGCTCCTGGGTTCACTAGCCATTGTCAACCAAGCAAGTTGGCAGACTGAAGGCAGGGCAAGAATGCTGAACCAGAACGGTCTTTGCTCTTGTCACACATGACATCACAATAAACTTATGCATACACACACACACACACAGACATACAGACAGAGGCTGGTACCATTAGCAACAGGAATTTTGATTTCTGGGAGGGGCTGCACAAAGGACTGATACTTTGCATGTACAGAATATATCACATTGTACCTGGGGAGTCACAAAGTAGTTTACAAACTTGAATTCCAGGAGCCTGACAGCTGCCCTGAGCAGGACCAGGTGAAGGTGGGGCTGTACTGAGGGGTCTGCGAGCTGCAGCGGGACGAGCTGGACTGGGTTTCGCTCTGGTGGAGCAGGTGAGAGGGTCTGGGGGCCAGTGCATTGGGGGAGGGGCTGTCACCCCAGTGGCCGAAGCCCGGAGCACTGACCCCCTCACCCCTCTTGTGGCTGAAGTCCAGAGCCCCCACCTCCCTCCCTGCCCTCCTGTGGATGAGTCGCAGAGCCCAGAGCCCCGACTCCCCTCCACCTCCCCAGTGGCTGAAGCTTGGAGCCCTGATCTCCCCCCCATGTCAGCCGAAGACCAGGTCTCTTCCCTTCATCTCTCTTGGTGGCTTGAGCCTGGACACAAGCCCGGAGTCCTCCCTCCCCGCCTCCGCCCTGGGTGCTATAGCCCGGATCCTGGAGTCTCTACCCAGTTGTGGGAGACCAGTGCCCCAAACTCAACGCTCCCCCTCCATCGATCAAGCCTGGAGCCCTGAGCCCATCCCCACCCCCGGGAGTTGTTTCGGAAGATGGTACACGCCTATGTAGGGCCCTATGAAATCTCTTTTATTATTGGGGATTTTCCAATTTAGTATTTTCTGAGTTTTGTCCTTTCCATTTCTTAAAAATTAATTCCGTCTTTATGGTTTTTGTGTTAATCACAATTGTTTGATACAGTGACCACAGTTAAGTAGCTTTACTATAAATGCACACATATGTTCAGAAATGGCTTGCAAGGGGAGAAACTGATTTTACTAAAAGAATCCTACAATTTAAACAAAACTTCCTGCAGATGTCCAGAGTACGGTAAAAGTGACATTTTTAACTCACCTTTTAAAGTAGCCGTAAGTAACACGACCAACTGACATTGCTGAACAGTGAAACTACAGTCCACAGCATTGTGTGTGTGCATGGGGGAGGGAGGTTGTGGGGGGAGTGGAGTGTGTGTGTGTGTGTGTGTGTTGGGGGAGAGTATGTATGGGTTTGCTGGGGAGTGGGGGAGGAGTGTGAGTGTGTGGGTGGAAGTTTATGGGGCGCAGTGGAGGTGAGTGTGTGGGTGTGTGTTTGGGTGGAAGTTTGTGGGGGCAGTGAATGTGTGGGTGGGGGTGGGCATGGAAGTTTGTGGGGGCAGTGGAAGTGAGTGTGTGTGTGGGGGGGGGTGTGGGTGCAAGTTTGTGGGGGGCAGTGGAGGTGAGTGTGTGGGTGGGGTGGCCGTGGGTGGAAGTTTGTGGGGGTAGTGGAGGTGAGTGTGTGTGTGGGGGGGGTGTGGGTGGAAGTTTGTGGGGGCAGTGGAGGTGAGTGTGTGCGTGAGGGTGGGCGTGGGTGGAAGTTTGTGGGGGCAGTGGAGGTGAGTGTGTGGGTGGGGTGGCCGTGGGTGGAAGTTTGTGGGGCCAGTGGAGGTGAGTGTGTGGGTGGGGGTAGGTGGAAGTTTGTGGGGGCAGTGGAGGTGTGTGTGTGGGTGGGGTGGCCGTGGGTGGAAGTTTTTGGGGGCAGTGGAGGTGAGTGTGTGGGTGGGGTGGCCGTGGGTGGAAGTTTGTGGGGGCAGTGGAGGTGAGTGTGTGTGTGGGGGTTTGTGTGGGTGGAAGTTTGTGGGGCCAGTGGAGGTGAGTGTGTGGGTGGGGGTAGGTGGAAGTTTGTGGGGGCAGTGGAGGTGTGTGTGTGGGTGGGGTGGCCGTGGGTGGAAGTTTGTGGGGGCAGTGGAGGTGAGTGTGTGTGTGGGGGTTTGTGTGGGTGGAAGTTTGTGGGGCCAGTGGAGGTGAGTGTGTGGGTGGGGGTAGGTGGAAGTTTGTGGGGGCAGTGGAGGTGAGTGTGTGGGTGGGGGTGGGTGGAAGTTTGTGCGGGCAGTGGAGGTGAATGTGTGGGTGGGGTGGTGGTGGGTGGAAGTTTGTGGGCGCAATGGAGGTGAGTGTGACTGTGTGTGTTGGGGCAGTCAGGAGGCCGGGGGAGCTGGAGCTGCCTGAGCAGGGCTGAGCTGAGGGGAGAGGAGCAGCCCAGGGAGTCGCGTGGGGGGCAGAGCAGCAGCAGCTGTGTGGGGGCAGAGTGGGGCTGGGGCTGGAGCCCTCTGGAGCCAGGTGCGGGGAGCAGCTGGGCAGAGTGTGGGAGTTCTTGGGCAGCGGGCCCAGTACAGGGAGACCCCACCAGTCAAGAGGCCTTGCAGGCCGCACTGGGAAGGGTACTGTAACCCCCGCGCGGGGGGTGGGGAGGGGCCCTGCCACCTAGACACTGAGGGCGTGTGGCCACCGCCAGAGCGAGTGTCCGACCCGCAGCGTCCCTGCAGCAGAGCCAGGGCCTGGCCAGGGGCCTGGGACGTGTGAGGAACAGACTGTGAACTGCCACAGCTGTTTGGGGTCCCCGTGCCACAGAGCGGGGTGACGGCTTTTCCTTTCACCTTCCCCAGTTTCTCCTTGCTTTTAGTGATTTGCTGTTTAATAACTTGTGTTTGCTTTGAACTATATGCGATGATCAATGGGTCAGGGAAGCGTCCGGAGCAGAGAGAGTACCCCGGAGTGGAGACACCCGAGCCCTGTCCCAAGTACAACAAACAGATTGGGGGTCGAGCCCCAGGAATCCTGGGCCCAGCCTTGTCTGGGTTACGAGGACTCTGCCACACGAGAGTAGAAGGGGTGTCCTGGAGTCAGGCGGGCCTCTGGGTGAAGTTAGTGGGAGCGAGGACTCAGACCCTTTCGCCAGCCAATTCCACAGGGGTAGTGTATGAGCCAGGAAAGGTCCCCACGATAGCGAGACCATTCCCCCACTTACATAGGCCTGGACACAGAATGCCTTTAGCTGTGGATTGCACTGCAGATCTGATTGGCTGTAAATCCTGGATACCTCTGGCAACATGAGACCGCATGAACTGGTCCTTTCCTATGGTCTGGCTCTGGTGAGGTAAGACTAAAAGGTCTTTTCACGGTTGGACCAGGACAGACTCTGGGGAGTGCATTATTCTCCTCAGCACTTCCATTCTGTAGTGCCCTGACAGCAAGATCCCAGGTGAATGTGTGGGTTACTCTCCCTGGCAGGGTCAGGTTTTCTGTTCAGTTTTTAATGACTGAAATGCTTTTCTCTTCTTTGTAACCTAGGCACATGGTTGGACTCCAATCGCAGAGCGGAAGCAGAAAATAGTCACCATTCCCCGGAGATGCCCAGCTAAAGAGGGAACTTTTCAGTCAGAGCTCCCTGCTGGTTCACACATGCATGTAGACAGCATCCATGCGGGTGTCTGTCAGTGAGGTTTCTCTGTCTGTTCTGTCAAATGTTTGCCTACTTGTTTTCTGGCTGGTGCCGGCTGAAAGGATTTCGTATCCGAGGAAGGACGTATCCTCCTGCTTAGCAAACAAACAAAGCAGCACATTTCATGTCCAGATTATATTTAGTCGTAAATCGACATTGTGATGGTTCCTCACTAAGGAAAGTTACCCCGTCTTTAGGAAAATGACTGAAGTACGAATGCCAAACACAATTCCAATAGAGGATTCAAAGCAAGGTTTTCTGCATGGTGATTAAAGGCTTTAATTTAAATCAGTCCACCCTGAGGTGAACAATTAAGAGTTGTTATCTTCACTGAAGGCAGTTGAGGTCTAAGCCCTTGGTTCTGTCTGAATGGAAATTCGTTCCATTTACTAATCCGGTTTCAGGAGCATTGTGTGGGGTGCAAGGAGAGGCCAGTGCCATGAGGACAGATGGCTTTGGATGTAAAGGTCGCCGGCAGCACCTGTAACACCTCCCCCCCAGCGTGCCCTCGCTTGTCCTGGCTCTGGAGCTGCGGCTGGAGCGGGGCTCGGGTCAAACCCTTTGGCGCTGAAGCCCAGTGTTGACATCTCGCTCTCGGGGGCCCAGACTGACCCAGCCACAATCCCCGCGCGGAGGGGGGGGGGAGCGAGCTCTGTCTCCCGTGGCCGTGGGGAGCGTCTCGGGGAGAAGCGGATGCTTGCATTGGGATTTTACACAAAGACCTTTCAGAAGAGCCCTAGACGGTGTCTGAGCTGGCTCGGATGAGGCAGCAAGAGGCAACACAGCCTGAGCCAGTGAAACTGCCAATCCCCCAGGGAGCAGTGGAAGCAGGTCCAAGCTGCAGCAAAGAGCGGTTCCTGCCGGGAGACGGGAAGCAGGCAGATTGCAGCTCTGTGGGACAGAGAGTGTCTGTTTGTTCTGTATGTGGACGGCACCTGGCACAATGGGGCTGATCCCTGAGTGGGGCCTGTACACAACGCTAATAAAAGAAGGGGATTTGTTGGATTACTCTAAATCCCGAGTGGAAAGGTGGAGGTGACAGGGGCAAGCCCTGGACAGATGGGATCTGCCCAACCAGGGCAGCATGTGCAGGACGGGGAAGGGGAAAGGCCATTGGAAGTGTTTCCACAGAAGCAAAAAAATCAGGGAACCAGCCCAACCATGGAGGAGTGAGGCTGTTCCCTGGGCTAGATCTCCACAGACAGCAGTCATGGGCAGGCTGGGAGGGATGGCCTGGATTCACTTTGGATTGGCTCCAGTGTAAATGAGACGAGAATTGTCCCAGAAGGGCCCAGGCACAAGAGTGACAGACACTGTAGGTGGAGCCTGTGAATAAAAAAATTAGGTGCATTATAAAACAGTAGTAAAATAATCCCCCTGCTCCCCTTCTCCTGATGGGTGACCCCAAGTCTGACCTTGTACCTGTCCATGGGGCATCATCACTGAATGGGGGAGCTGTTAACGAGGCACCACAGGGATTGGCTGTAGCCCCCTCACTATTCAACTTTGTAATTAACCATCTGGAAGTAAATATAAAATCACTGCTGATAAAGTCTGTGGCTAACACAGCTTGGAGGAGTGGTAAATAATGCTAATGATGGGGCAGTTGTACAGAGCAGCCTGGATAGCTGGGAACGGAGGCTGGTGGCCACACCTAGAGCCTAGGGAACCGTAGCCTGGAAAGCAGGGACTATGAAAAGGGTTTAGGGTCACAGAGGACAAACAGCTGAACCTGAGCTTCTGTGAGCTGCTTTCAGGTTAAGCCTGCAGCTTTGGGCAAGTAATTCAGACCCTGGGTCTGTGTTGGAGCAGACGGGCGTGTCTGGCTCAACAAGACAGGGTTCTGGGGTCCTGAGCTGCCAGGGCAGGAAAGCAGGGGCAGAAGTAGTCTTGGCACATCGGTTGGCAGCTCCCAAGGGGCTTTCTGTGATCCAACCCGTCACAAGGGACAAAACACTCCAATCCCTCCTGGTGGGAGGAGCCAGGTTTGCTCTTCAAATTCTGTCCTTGGTAGATGTCCAGGTCTGGGAATGTCCCACAACAGCATTTCTAATGGAGAAATGGTGACTGAGCTGCCGAAGGAGACCTGATTCAGGGAAATAGTTTACACCCTCCCCCCACTCCCCTGGGCTCTGCTGGCATCAGCTCCTGAGCCAGAGACTGCAGGTGATACGAGCGATCTGGGTTAAGTGCTGGGCCCAGGCTGGAAAGTGACTCTGCAGAAATGGCTCCTGCTCGCCCCATCCCTGCCCCAGAGTTTCTGCGCGGCTCAGAGCTGCTGCCCAACACACCCAGGCTCACCCCGTTAGCAGTGGCTGTAGCTATTGGCGAGGAAACGCCCACGGGAATGCAGGACAGTGACCGGCTCTTCGTGCAGGAGGGAGAGGGGAGAGACTGGGTGGGGCACCTGGAGCAATCAGTGGGGAGGGAGGTTCCGGGCACCCAGCCTTGCCCAGCTCCATTCCCTGCAGCCCCCCGGGGCAGTGACTTTCCTGGGAGAGGGGAGGGGCAGAGAGAGGAAAAGCCAGTTCCTGCCTCTGCCTGGTCCCTGCGCTGCTGAGGGAATGGGCTGTTCTGGGGACAGTGTCGGGGGATCCCCCAAAGGGGCTCCTTTGATTCTGCTCTTTTCTGGCGTTTGGCTCAGAGACTCTGTTCCTGGGAGAGTGTAATAGCGTCTGGTGGGTTTAGTCCTGGGGGAGAGGTCGGGTCTGTGCTGTAATAGCGTCACTGAGGCGTCTCCCAGCATGGCAGAGTCTAGAGTGTCTGTCTGCAAGGACAGAGCCTGGGGGAATCGGGGTGTGAAATGGGCTAACACTAATTGAGAAACCTCCCGAATTTCCCTTCTCACTCTGACAGGCTGCAGAATAACGACCCCGTTTTGCTCCAGACCGTCCCATCTTCCTAGGGGCCGGGGAAGGGAAATGGCTGTGGTGGATCCAGCTCACGTAGGGGATTTTGGGGGAGGTGCTGGGGAGGGTTGTTGTAGAGGGGGAGGGCCATGAAATCATAGAGTTCACAGTTCTAAGGAAGGGTAGAAGGGAGTACAGCAAAATAGAGACAATGGATTTCAGGAAGGCGGATTTTGTTAAGCTCAGAGAGCTGATAGGTAAGGTCCCAGGGGAATCAAAACTGAGGGGAAAAACAACTGAGGAGAGTTGGCAGTTTTTCAAAGGGACACTATTAAGGGCCTGAAAGCAAGCTATTCCGCTGAGTAGGAAAGATAGGAAATGTGGCAAAAGACCTCCTTGGCTTAACCACGAGATCTTGCATGATCTAAAAAATAAAAGGAATCATATAAAAAATGGAAACTAGGTCAGATTACAAAGGATAAATATAGGCAAACAACACAGGAATGCAGGGGCAAGATTAGAAAGGCAAAGGCACAAAATGAGCTCAAACTGGCTACGGGAATAAAGGGAAACAAGAAGCCTTTTTATCAATACTGTCGGAGAAAAACACAGTTCTCACTCTTTGGTTGGGTACAGCAAAATCAGATACTTTATTCTCTCTCTATCAATTGCATAGAGGAAGAGAGTGCACTAGGACACAGGGTCTCCCCCTCCTAGGCAGGTCTCTCCCAGGTAAACAATTACAGCAAGCATTTATACCTTTTGTTACAGACAATAATGAGCAACAGCTGCATTTTGTTTATACATAGGTCATCCTGATATCTTATTTTCCTCACTTGTTTAGACTCTAGTCTACATACAATATTATCTACACAAGGTCGCAACAACTTCTCACACAGTTCTTTCCCACTCGCCTCACACAATCCTCGCTTCTACAAATCTCGCGTTATTAGGGTTACAGTTAGCCTAACTCTTGCTAACAAACTGTCATGCATTGCAATCCCCTTCCTGTCCGTTCTTTCTCTGCTTCCACAATACATTAGAAGCAAGAGGAAGACCAAGGACAGGGTAGGCCCACTGCTCAGTGAGGAGGGAGAAACAGTAACAGGAAACTTGGAAATGGCAGAGATGCTTAATGACTTCTTTGTTTTGGTCTTCACCGAGAAGTCTGAAGGAATGACTAACATAGTGAATGCTATGGGAAGGGGGTAGGTTTAGAAGATAAAATAAAAAAAGAACAAGTTAAAAATCACTTAGAAAAGTTAGATGCCTGCAAGTCACCAGGGCCTGATGAAATGCATCCTAGAATACTCAAGGAGCTAATAGAGGAGGTATCTGAGCCTCTAGCTATTATCTTTGGAAAATCATGGGAGACAGGAGAGATTCCAGAGGACTGGAAAAGGGCGAATATAGTGCCCATCTCTAAAAAGGGAAATAAAAACAAGCCAGGAAACTACAGACCAGTTAGTTTAACTTCTGTGCCAGGGAAGATAATGGAGCAAGTAATCAAGGAAATCATCTGCAAACACTTGGAAGGTGGTAAGGTGATAGGGAATAGCCAGCATGGATTTGTAAAGAACAAATCATGTCAAACCAATCTGATAGCTTTCTTTGCTAGGATAACGAGTCTTGTGGATAAGGGAGAAGCGGTGGATGTGGTATACCTAGACTTCAGTAAGGCATTTGATAGGGTCTCGCATGATATTCTTATCGATAAACTAGGCAAATACAACTTAGATGGGGCTACTATAAGGTGGGTGCATAACTGGCTGGATAACCGTACTCAGAGAGTAGTTATTAATGGTTCCCAATCCTGCTGGAAAGGTATAACAAGTGGGGTTCCGCAGGGGTCTGTTTTGGGACCGGGTCTGTTCAATATCTTAATCAACGACTTAGATATTGGCATAGAAAGGACGGTTATTAAATTTGCAGATGATACCAAACTGGGAAGGATTGCAACTGCTTTGGAGGATAGGGTCATAATTCAAAATGATCCGGACAAATTGGAGAAATGGTCTGAGGTAAACAGGATGAAGTTTAACAAAGACAAATGCAAAGTGCTCCACTTAGGAAGGAACAATCAATCAGTTTCACACATACAGAATGGGAAGAGACTGTCTAGGAAGGAGTACGGCAGAAAGGGATCTAGGCGTTATAGTGGACCACAAGCTAAATATGAGTCAACAGTGTGATGCTGTTGCAAAAAAAGCAAACATGATTCTGGGATGCATTAACAGGTGTGTTGTGAGCAAGACATAAGAAGTCATTCTTGCGCTCTACTCTGCGCTGGTTAGGCCTCAACTGGAGTATTGTGTCCAGTTCTGGGCACCACATTTCAAGGAAGATGTGGAGAAATTGGAGAGGGTCCAGCATCGTCTAGACAGTATTTGGTCCTGCCATGAGGGCAGGGGACTGGACTCAATGACCTCTCGAGGTCCCTTCCTGTCCTAGAATCTATGAATCTATGAAGGAGGCAACAACCTGTCATGTGTGATCTAAGGAGCAGGAAAAGAATCTGGGAATTACCTTTTGTAAAATCTCATCTTCTTCCAAAAAGCTGTGGAAATAGCTGATTCAAGAAGTTGTTGACAGATGGATAGTACGCGTCTATCAGCTCCTGGGTTCACTAGCCGTTGTCAACCAAGCAAGTTGGCAGACTGAAGGCAGGGCAAGAATGCTGAACCAGAACGGTCTTTGCTCTTGTCACACATGACATCACAATAAACTTATGCATACACACAGACATACAGACAGAGGCTGGTACCATTAGCAACAGGAATTTTGATTTCTGGGAGGGGCTGCACAAAGGACTGATACTTTGCATGTACAGAATATATCACACTGTACCTGGGGAGTCACAAAGTAGTTTACAAACTTGAATTCCAAGAGCCTGACAGCTGCCCTGAGCAGGACCAGGTGAAGGTGGGGCTGTACTGAGGGGTCTGCGAGCTGCAGCGGGACGAGCTGGACTGGGTTTCGCTCTGGTGGAGCAGGTGAGAGGGTCTGGGGGCCAGTGCATTGGGGGAGGGGCTGTCACCCCAGTGGCCGAAGCCCGGAGCACTGACCCCCTCACCCCTCTTGTGGCTGAAGTCCAGAGCCCCCACCTCCCTCCCTGCCCTCCTGTGGATGAATCGCAGAGCCCAGAGCCCCCACTCCCTTCCACCTCCCCAGCGGCTGAAGCTTGGAGCCCTGATCTCCCCCCCATGGCAGCCGAAGACCAGGTCTCTTCCCTTCATCTCTCTTGGTGGCTTGAGCCTGGACACAAGCCCGGAGTCCTCCCTCCCCCCCTCCGCCCTGGGTGCTATAGCCCGGATCCTGGAGTCTCTACCCAGTTGTGGGAGACCAGAGCCCCAAACCCAGAGTTCGCCCTCCATCGATCAAGCCTGGAGCCCTGAGCCCATCCCCACCCCCGGGAGTTGTTTCGGAAGATGGTACACGCCTATGTAGGGCCCTATGAAATCTCTTTTATTATTGGGGATTTTCCAATTTAGTATTTTCTGAGTTTTGTCCTTTCCAGTTCTTAAAAAGTAATTCCGTCTTTATGGTTTTTGTGTTAATCCCAATTGTTTGATACACTGACCACAGTTAAGTAGCTTTACTATAAATGCACACAAATGTTCAGAAATGGCTTGCAAGGGGAGAAACTGATTTTACTAAAAGAATCCTACAATTTAAACAAAACTGCCTGCAGATGCCCAGAGTACAGTAAAAGTGACATTTTTAACTCACCTTTTAAAGCAGCCGTAAGTAACACGACCAACTGACATTGCTGAACAGTGACACTACAGTCCACAGCAGTGTGTGTGTGCATGGGGGAGGGAGGTTGTGGGGGGAGTGGAGTGTGTGTGTGTGTGTAGAGTATGTATGGGTGTGATGGGGAGTGGGGGAGGAGTGTGAGTGTTTGTGTGGAAGTTTATGGGGCGCAGTGGAGGTGAGGGTGGGGGTGTGTGTGGGTGGAAGTTTGTGGGGGCAGTGAATGTGTGGGTGGGGGTGGGCATGGAAGTTTGTGGGGGGCAGTGGAGGTGAGTGTGTGGGTGGGGGTGGGTGGAAGTTTGTGGGCGCAGTGGAGGTGAATGTGTGGGTGGGGTGGGGGTGTGTGTGGGTGGAAGTTTGTGGGGGCAGTGGAGGTGAGTGTGTGTGTGCGGGGGTTGTGGGTGGAAGTTTGTGGGCGCAGTGGAGGTGAATGTGTGTGTGTGGGTGGAAGTTTGTGGGCGCAGTGGAGGTGAATGTGTGGGTGGGGTGGGGGTGGGTGGAAGTTTGTGGGGGCAGTGGAAGTGTGTGTGTGAGTTGGGGGTGTGTGTGGGTGGAAGTTTGTGGGCACAGTGGAGGTGAATGTGTGGGTGGGGTGGGGGTGGGTGGAAGTTTGTGGGCACAGTGGAGGTGAATGTGTGGGTGGGGTGGGGGTGGGTGGAAGTTTGTGGGCGCAGTGGAGGTGAATGTGTGGGTGGGGTGGGGGTGGGTGGAAGTTTGTGGGCGCAGTGGAGGTGAGTGTGTGTGTGGGGGGGTGTAAGTTTGTGGGCGCAGTGGAGGTGAGTGTGTGGGTGGGGGGTGTGTGGGTGGAAGTTTGTGGGCGCAGTGGAGGTGAGTGTGTGTGTGGGGGGGGTGGAAGTTTGTGGGCGCAGTGGAGGTGAGGGTCGGGGTGGGTGGAACAGGAGACACTCGCTGGGAGGGAGAAGGAATCCCACAATGCACCGGGGCTGGCAGAAGCAGCGCGCAACAGCCCCTTATCGCCCCACGCCACCCTCTGGCGCCTCTGATCTTCTCCTAATGGCGTCCTGAGCTCCGCACTCACTTCCGCTTCCGGCCTCGGCCTGGGTAGAGGGGTTTCAGGGGCGGCGGCGCTAGGGAGGCGAAAGGAGGTGGCAGTGGGCGGGGCATGTGGCGGCTCGGGGGTGGGGCAGAGCGATCAGGGCAGAGGCCAAGCCCCGGGGGAGGCGGGGCTGGGGCGGGGCCGGGGCAGAGCGGGTCGGGGCGGGGGGCGGGGCAGGGGCGGGGGCCGAGCGGGGCGGGGCTGGGGGCGGGGTCGGAGCAGGGACTGGACTGGAGGCGGGGGAGGGGCAGAGGTAGGCGGGACAGGGGCGGGGCTGGGGCACAGCGGGGCGGGGCTGCGGGCGGGGCCGGGGCACAGCGGGGCAGGGCTGGGGCTGGAGCATGGACGCGGCACGGGGCTGGAGCAGGGGCGGGGCCGGGGTAGAGCGGGGCGGGGCTGGAGCAGGGGCGAGCCCGGGCGGGGTTGGGATTGGGCCAGAGCAGGGCCGGGACAGGGGCCGGGGCCGGGCCAGAGCTTGGGGCGGGGCTGGGGGCGGGGCCGCTGCAGAGCGGGGCGGGGCTGGGGGCGGGGCCGGGGGACAGCGGGGCGGGGCTGGGGGCGGGGCCGGGGCACAGCAGGGCGGGGCTGGGGGCGGGGCCGGGGCAGAGCGGGGTGCCCGTCCCCCGCGGAGGTTGGTTCGGGCCCGCGCACCCCGGGGCGCACCGCACCGAACCGAACCGCCCGGCTCGGGAGCCCCGGGGCGCTCAGCCGCGGTGCCCGGTGAGGTCTAAGTGGCACTTTCAGCCCTAGGACATCCCCGCCCGGCCCCGGGGCGTCGCTGTGCTCGGTCCCGGTCCCCCCGCTGCACTCGGGGCCGGTGCGCTCACGGGGGGCGGAGCATCCGCTTCTCCCCGAGACGCTCCCCACGGCCACGGGAGACAGAGCTCCCTGGGCTGCTCCTCTCCCCTCAGCTCAGCCCTGCTCAGGCAGCTCCAGCTCACACGGAGGACGGGACCCCCGGCCTCCTGACTGCCCCAAGACACACAGTCACACTCACCTCCACAGCCCCCACAAACTTCCACCCCCCCCACACTCACCTCCACAGCCCCCACAAACTTCCACCCCCCTACCCTCACATCCACTGCCCCCACAAACTTTCACCCACCCCCACCCCCACACACTCACCTCCACTGCGCCCACAAACTTCCACCCACCCCCCCCCCCAACTCACACACTCACCTCCACAGCCCCCACAAACTTCCACCCCCCTACCCTCACATCCACTGCCCCCACAAACTTTCACCCACCCCCACCCCCACACACTCACCTCCACTGCGCCCACAAACTTCCACCCCCCCCAACTCACACACTCACCTCCACAGCCCCCACAAACTTCCACCCCCCTACCCTCACATCCACTGCCCCCACAAACTTTCACCCACCCCCACCCCACCCACACACTCACCTCCACTGCCCCCACAAACTTCCACCCACACCCCCCCCAACTCACACACTCACCTCCACTGCCCCCACAAACTTCCACCCCCCCACACTCACCTCCACTGCCCCCACAAACTTCCACCCCCCTACCCTCACATCCACTGCCCCACAAACTTTCACCCTCCCCCACCCCACCCACACACTCACCTCCACTGCCCCCACAAACTTCCGCCCCCCCACCCCCACACACTCACCTCCACTGCGCCCCATAAACTTCCACCCACACACTCACACTCCTCCCCCACTCCCCAGCACACCCATACATACTCTCCCCCAACACACACACACACACACACACACACACACACACACTCCACTCCCCCCACAACCTCCCTCCCCCATGCACACACACACTGCTGTGGACTGTAGTGTCACTGTTCAGCAATGTCAGTTGCTCGTGTTCCTTACGGCTACTTTAAAAGGTGAGTTTAAAATGTCACTTTTACCGTACTCTGGGCATCTGCAGGAAGTTTTGTTTAAATTGTAGGATTCTTTTAGTAAAATCAGTTTCTCCCCTTGCAAGCCATATCTGAACATTTGTGTGCATTTATAGTAAAGCTACTTAACTGTGGTCAGTGTATCAAACAATTGTGATTAACACAAAAACCATAAAGACGGAATTACTTTTTAAGAAATGGAAAGGACAAAACTCAGAAAATACTAAATTGGAAAATCCCCAATAATAAAAGAGATTTCATAGGGCCCTACATAGGTATGTACCATCTTCCGAAACAACTCCCGGGGGTGGGGATGGGCTCAGGGCTCCAGGCTTGATCGATGGAGGGGGAAGCTCTGGGTTTGGGGCTCTGGTCTCCCACAACTGGGTAGAGACTCCAGGATCCGGGCTATAGCACCCAGGGCGGAGTGGGGGAGGGAGGACTCCGGGCTTGTGTCCAGGCTCAAGCCACCAAGAGAGATGAAGGGAAGAGACCTGGTCTTCGGCTGCCATGGGGGGGAGATCAGGGCTCCAAGCTTCAGCCGCTGGGGAGGTGGAGGGGAGTGGGGGCTCTGCGACTCTGTCACGGAGTAAGGGGGGACTCAGGGCCCTGCACCCCCGGCTTCCTGCGATTCACCATGACTCTCAGCCAGCCAGTAAAGCAGAAGGTTTATTTAGACGACGGGAATACAGTCCGAGACAGGTCTTGCAGGCACAGACAACAGGATACCCCTCAGTTAGGTCCATCTTGGGGTCCTCGGGCACCCCACGCCCCCTCCAGAGGTCAGAGCCCTCCCTGCCTCCAGCCACCTCACCAGCCAGCTTCCCAGACCCCCTTCAGCGACCCCTCCCACAGCCTTTGTTCAGTTTCTCGGGCAAAGGTGTCACCTCGCCCCAGCCCCCTCCTGGGTTCTCATGTTACAGGCTCAGGTATTTCCCTTCAGTCATTCTCCCATCCCCCAACGCAGACCATCCCAGCCACACTCCCCTGTCAGCACTCACAGACCACAGTAAGAACAGTCCCAGTTCGTCACATCTCCCCCCTTCGAGACCGAACTGAGCGGGGTCACTTTAGCCAGTGACCCGGGGAAGTTCGAACCTACCCCCGTTCCCATGGATGCCCCCGCATCCCTCCCATTCCTTGGTGAGAATTACACCAGGCCCCTCCAGTTTCACGCCCCCCCTTAGGTCGGGGGTGCTCGAGGGCATTTGCAGTTCGCATGTGGGAAGGGTTATGCGGCCTGTGCCCTCTTTCCACCCCAATACCCCTGGGGTTCCAACTGGGCTGCGGTCTTCTCCCAGCGCTCCAGTCTGGAGGTCTGTGCTTCGGGCTCTCTTGGTTCAGAGCCCCCCTTTTAACCTTGGCCACCCTCTGGAAAGGCTCCTCTATGCTGGGCAAGGGTCCTAAAGCCGTTTTCCCCTTGCCCCGGGCCTTCCTCCCCCTCTGACAGGGGTCACAGGATCGGCAGTACTGCCGGACAGTAACAAAGACCCCAGGCCAGTAAAAGCTCCGTAGCAGCCTTTGCTGGGTACGCCAGGTTTCCTGGTGCCCTGAGAGGGGAATGTCATGGGCCCGGTACAGCAGCTGGCGGCGATACTTCTGGGGTACCACCAGCTGCCTCCTGAACCCCCCTGACTCCATTTTCCCTGGGGGAGCCCATTCTCGGTACAGGAACCCCTTCTCCCACAGGAACCTTTTCCGGCCACCTCTCCCCATGGTCTGTACCGCACCGAGGTCGGCCAGGTCCCTTATCTTCCGTAAGGAGGGATCTTTTTGCACCTCGGCCTGGAACTCAGCAGCTGGGACAGGGATGGCCACCTGCTCTCTCTTGCCGGCTGGGTCTGAAGCCGCAGCCTCCCTGAGCCGTGTCCCTGGGCGTTCCCTCCCCACCAGGTTAGGGTCCTGCGCCTCGGGCAAGGCACCCTCCCCAAGGCCAGGGCGCAGTGCCCCTCGCCGGCTCTGACTGCGGGTCACAACCAGTGTACTTGGTGGGCTGCTTGACCAGTCCTCCAGGTCCCCCCCCATCAACACCTCAGTGGGCAAATACGGGTGTACCCCCACATCCTTGGGGCCCTCCTTGGCCCCCCACTTCAGGTGTACCCTCGCCACGGGCACTTTGACTGGTGTCCCGCCCACCCCCGTCAGGGTCAGGTAGGTGTTGGGCACCACCTGATCTGCGGCCACCACCTCGGGCCGGGCCAGCGTCACCTCTGCGCCCGTATCCCAGTATCCATCGACCTTCCTCCCATCCACCTCCAGGGGAACGAGGTACTCTTTCCGGAGGGACCGCCCCACGCCCACCGTATAAACCAAAAACCCTGAGTCTGGAGCATCCAGCCCCCCAGAGGAGCAGGCCTGGAGCTCTCCTCCCTCCTTAGCAGGTGGTACTCTGCCAGCCCCCCTTCCCTGGGAGTGCTGCCTCTCGCCCGGCTGGGTCTCTACCCAGTCAACCCTCTGTGGGTTTGGTCTGCTCAGTCTGTCCCTGAGCCTGGGGCACTGGGCCCGTATGTGACCTCTTTGGTCACAGTGATAGCAGACCATGTCCCAGGGGTCCCCTCGAGTGGGTTGGATGGACCTGACACTGGATCTTCCCCTTTGGTGGGGTTTCTCCGTATTTTCCTGCTGGGATGGCCCATGGTGACTCTCGCTCTGCGTTGTGGTGGGACTGTTCCTTTGGGACTCCTCCCTGCCAGCCCCTGACCGGCTCTTCACAAACTCATCGGCCAGCCGGCCTGCATGTCGCGGGTTCTCTGGCTTTTTGTCCACCAACCACAGCCTCAGGTCAGATGGGCACCGCTCATACAGTTGCTCCAGTACCAGCAGTTTAACCAGGTCCTCCTTTGTCTGGGCCCCAGCAGCCCACTTGCTGGCGTATCCTTCCATGCGGACGGCTAGTTGCAGATATGAGATCTCCGGGGTTTTATCCTGACTCCGGAACCTTTCCCGGTACATCTCAGAAGTCAGCCCAAACTCACGTAGCAGGGCCTTTTTGAATAGTTCATAGTCCCCTTTTTCCGCCTCTTCCAGTTGGCGGTACAAGGCCAAGGCTTTGGGGTCCAGTAAGGGGGTGAGAACCCGGAGTTTGTCTGCAGGATCAACCTGGTGCAGCTCGCAGGCCATCTCAAAGGCATCCAGGAAGTCATCCATGTCCTCCCCCTCCTTACGTGGGGCCAGGATGCACTTATCAAAGCTTCGTGCAGTCCTGGGTCCCCCCTCACTCACTGCAGCCGGGGGCTCGCGGCCCTTCAGCCTCGCCAGTTCCAGTTCATGATGCCTCCGCCTCTCTCTCTCTTCATGCTGCCTTTGTCTCTCATTCTCCTCCCGTTCATGCTGCCTCAGTTTCTCTTTCTCCTCCTGTTCATGCTGCCTCAGTTTCTCTTCATGCTGTCTCTGGTGTTCACGATCCTCCAGCTCTCTCAGTTTTAGCTCTATCTCCCATTCCAGCCCATTCCGCTCCACGGATGCTGCGCGTGGCCGGGAGGATCCCCTGCTGGCCGGGGGGGTCCCTGCGCCCTCGGTATTTGCTGGGCTCCTCCCCACCCTTCCCCTAGGCGTAGGCAGGAGGGGTCTCGGGAAGCCCTCAGCAGCCGGCTGACCACTCCCAGATGGGACAGACACTGGGGCCTGCGCTGCATCTGCCAGGCTGCTTCCCTCAGAGACAGGGATCAGTTTATTCGCGCGATCTCCCTTCTCCAGCTGGGCAATGAGCTGTTCTTTGGTGAGCTTCCCAATGCGCACCCCCCTCTGCTTGCACAGCTCCACCAGGTCGCTCTTAAGCCGCTTGGCATACATCTTCCTGCTGGCCACTCACAGGCCTGTGTGCCCACCGCTCCCCACAGTTTCCAGGGAGACCCCTAGTGTGCCAGCCCTTCTCGAGGTCACCACCTCTCTGCCAGGGTCGAGCTGCAGACTCCTCCGCCCCTGGGACCACTCGCTGCGATCCCCCGGGGGACCCTGTTACTGCAAAAGTCCTTCTCGCTGGTCACACACTCCCAGGGGTGATAACCGTCTCTCTCTGACTCCTCAGCACGCCTGGTCCCCGTCAATCCCCCTTCGTTTTACTGCTCCCCAGTCACTTACTGCAGGAAGCGCCGTCCACGGGGTGCAGTAGATCCCGCCGCTGCCACCAGTTGTCACGGAGTAAGGGGGGACTCAGGGCCCTGCACCCCCGGCTTCCTGCGATTCACCATGACTCTCAGCCAGCCAGTAAAGCAGAAGGTTTATTTAGACGACGGGAATACAGTCCGAGACAGGTCTTGCAGGCACAGACAACAGGATACCCCTCAGTTAGGTCCATCTTGGGGTCCTCGGGCACCCCACGCCCCCTCCAGAGGTCAGAGCCCTCCCTGCCTCCAGCCACCTCACCAGCCAGCTTCCCAGACCCCCTTCAGCGACCCCTCCCACAGCCTTTGTTCAGTTTCCCGGGCAAAGGTGTCACCTCGCCCCAGCCCCCTCCTGGGTTCTCATGTTACAGGCTCAGGTATTTCCCTTCAGTCATTCTCCCATCCCCCAACGCAGACCATCCCAGCCACACTCCCCTGTCAGCACTCACAGACCACAGTAAGAACAGTCCCAGTTCGTCACAGACTCATCCACAGGAGGGCAGGGAGGGAGGTGGGGGCTCTGGACTTCAGCCACAAGAGGGGTGAGGGGGTCAGTGCTCCGGGCTTCGGCCACTGGGGTGACAGCCCCTCCCCCAATGCACTGGCCCCCAGACCCTCTCACCTGCTCCACCAGAGCGAAACCCAGTCCAGCTCGTCCCGCTGCAGCTCGCAGACCCCTCAGTACAGCCCCACCTTCACCTGGTCCTGCTCAGGGCAGCTGTCAGGCTCCTGGAATTCAAGTTTGTAAACTACTTTGTGACTCCCCAGGTACAATGTGATATATTCTGTACATGCAAAGTATCAGTCCTTTGTGCAGCCTCTCCCAGAAATCAAAATTCCTGTTGCTAATGGTACAAGCCTCTGTCTGTATGTCTGTGTGTGTGTGTGTGTATGCATAAGTTTATTGTGATGTCATGTGTGACAAGAGCAAAGACCGTTCTGGTTCAGCATTCTTGCCCTGCCTTCAGTCTGCCAACTTGCTTGGTTGACAACGGCTAGTGAACCCAGGAGCTGATAGACGCGTACTATCCATCTCTCAACAACTTCTTGAATCAGCTAGCCCTGAGCCCCTCATTCCTAGCCCCATCCCAAAGCCCGCTCCCCCAGCCAGAGCCCTCACCCCCTGCACCCCAACCCTCTGCCCTAGCCCTGAGCCCCTCATTCCCAGCCCCACCCCAGAGCCCACACCCCAACCCTCTGCCCCACTTCAGCCCCGTCCCACACTCTGAACCCTTCAGCCTCACCCCTGCCACACACCGTCCATGTGCAGAATGAATTTTGTGATGTGCAGCAATATACAGGTGATGTGTCACATAACAAAATTGCACATATTGGTGCACATCACAAAATTCATTCCACACACGGACATACAAAATGTGAGGAAACACTGCTCCTGACTTTCAACCTATCTGAGACATCTTGAATTTCATACAGTGACTGATCAGAATAAAGTGCTCTCAAGTGAGCTACAGACCAACAGTGGTTCATAGGAATTATTCAGCAAGTATTTTAGAAGACCTAGACCATTAGAGGAAATCATGACCTGCTAAGAGACAATTAATGGAGAGAAGCAGCAAGATTAATCCCATACATTGGATTGGTTGTGACTTATTTGCCTGATTTGAAAAGAGGCCAAAAGGACCTGAGTCTCCTCGCTGGCGATAGCCCCCTGCTCGGCCAATCAGCACTGAGACTCTGAGGGGCGGGAGGCTGAGAGGTCTCACCAGATGTCCCAAAGGACGGCCCAGGTCACCATCAGAGGGGATCACTCTCAGACCCAGCCTCACCTCTTTGTGAGGACCTCCCGCAATGAGAGCACCCCCCACCCCATCCACACTCCACACACACACCCCTTCTTGGTAGAGGGAGGGAAGCCGGGGAAAGGGGAAAAAGAAGCAAGAGAAGAGGAGAAAGGAGGGAGGAAAGAGGAAAAGGGAAACCAAAAAGGATAAACCCCTATGTCCCCAGGGATTCTAAGCGTCAAAGTCCTAGGCAGGAAATCAAATTCGGCCACCTTAAGCCAGTGTTTTCTGGGCCTAGAATGCTGCCTGCACCAGGGGGATCAGACTGAACAGGTTCCAAACCTCTCTGGGCCTCTTACCTTGGAAAAGGGAAGTTTGTTTTCGGCACAATCAGTGGTAGGAAAGGAGAAAACTCCACAGAGGTTCCTCCCCATGCTCACATCCGTGAATCCTAATTCTCTCTCAGTCCTCGAGGAGAGACCTCGCGAAGGAGATTTGCGGCAGCAAAGCCGGGGGGGTCTCAGGGACTGGCCTGGCCCTGCACCTCTGTCCTGCACGGCTGATGTCAGGGTCTCTCTGTGAGGTCACCCCCTCCCCACCACCTTTGCCCAATAGGCCGAGTTCCTGCAACAGGCCTTTGTGATGTCACTGCCACCCCCACCCCTCCCCTCCAAGCTGATGTCCTGCCCCTGGCTAGCCTCGTTGGGTGTTTGTTTCCCCTGGATCTAGGGTTGCCAACTTGCTGGCCCAACAAAACTGACCACCCTTGTCCCGCCCCGTCAAGGATGGAATGCAAGGCTGAGTTCACTCACCAACCCCCTGAAACATGTCAGTGCCCCAGAGAAAACCGGACCCCTGCTATTGGAATGAAATGCTGGAGATCTGAATGGGAAAGGGACTGTCTGAATTGTCAAGATGGGGAACGAACAACAATCTACAGCAATGTCATTAACACAAACACACTCCAATCCTGCTCCAGCCGGAAGGGAAATGGGCAGGAATTCCTGCTGTCCAGCAATGGACACACTTACAGCCCTGCACAGCAGTGAGTGGGCCGGGGAGGCTGGTCTGAGCAAACAATGTGAAGTGATAATTCACTAAGAGAATCATAGTGTAGGGAAGCCAGTGGCCATCAGGTAGCTGTGGCTGAGGGGTTAAGGTGCTGGACTAGAAATCCCTTGGGGCTTCCCACGTAGATTTGAATCTCCGTGCCAACTCCGGAAGCATTGAACTGTTGTCATTGCTGTAGTCTCAGTGCTGGCGCATCCCTAGTGCCAACTGGAGGTAGATCTGGTCTCACTCTCAGGCTGTCTACACTTAAAATGCTCCTGTAGTACTTTGGAGTAGACAGTTGCTACAGTGACTGGTGAGGTTTTCCTATTGCTCTAGCTGCACTGACAGAACACAGAGACTGAATTCCCACCCCACCTGCATAGGAGCTCTCAGCAGTTTAATTGTTCTGCAGCCAGCTTCCCATTAGAAATGCTGTTGTGGGACATTCCCAGACCTGGACATCTACCAAGGACAGAATTTGAAGAGCAAACCTGGCTCCTCCCACCAGGAGGGATTGGAGTGTTTTGTCCCTTGTGACGGGTTGGATCACAGAAAGCCCCTTGGGAGCTGCCAACCGATGTGCCAAGACTACTTCTGCCCCTGCTTTCCTGCCCTGGCAGCTCAGGACCCCAGAACCCTGTCTTGTTGAGCCAGACACGCCCGTCTGCTCCAACACAGACCCAGGGTCTGAATTACTTGCCCAAAGCTGCAGGCTTAACCTGAAAGCAGCTCACAGAAGCTCAGGTTCAGCTGTTTGTCCTCTGTGACCCTAAATCCTTTTCATAGTCCCTGCTTTCCAGGCTACGGTTCCCTAGGCTCTAGGTGTGGCCACCAGCCTCCGTTCCCAGCTATAGGGCCTGGCTTTTGGCTGTATTAAACTGCATTTGTTTTACTAATCCCATTTTATCAAACTATCCAGGCTGCTCTGTACAACTGCCCCATCATTAGCATTATTTACCACTCCTCCAAGCTGTGTTAGCCACAGACTTTATCAGCAGTGATTTTATATTTACTTCCAGATGGTTAATTACAAAGTTGAATAGTGAGGGGGCTACAGCCAATCCCTGTGGTGCCTCGTTAACAGCTCCCCCATTCAGTGATGATGCCCCATGGACAGGTACAAGGTCAGACTTGGGGTCACCCATCAGGAGAAGGGGAGCAGGGGGATTATTTTACTACTGTTTTATAATGCACCTAATTTTTTTATTCACAGGCTCCACCTACAGTGTCTGTCACTCTTGTACCTGGGCCCTTCTGGGACAATTCTCGTCTCATTTACACTGGAGCCAATCCAAAGTGAATCCAGGCCATCCCTCCCAGCCTGCCCATGACTGCTGTCTGTGGAGATCTAGCCCAGGGAACAGCCTCACTCCACCATGGTTGGGCTGGTTCCCTGATTTTTTTGCTTTTGTGGAAACACTTCCAATGGCCTTTCCCCTTCCCCGTCCTGCACATGCTGCCCTGGTTGGGCAGATCCCATCTGTCCAGGGCTTGCCCCTGTCACCTCCACCTTTCCACTCGGGATTTAGAGTAATCCAACAAATCCCCTTCTTTTATTAGCATTGTGTACAGGCCTCACTCAGGGACCAGCCCCATTGTGCCAGGTGTCGTCCACATACAGAACAAACAGACACTCTCTGTCCCACAGAGCTGCAATCTGCCTGCTTCCCGTCTCCCGGCAGGAACCGCTCTTTGCTGCGGCTTGGACCTGCTTCCACTGCTCCCTGGGGGATTGGCAGTTTCACTGGCTCAGGCTGCGTTGCCCCTTGCTGCCTCATCCGAGCCAGCTCAGACACCGTCTAGGGCTCTTCTGAAAGGTCTTTGTGTAAAATCCCAATGCAAGCATCCGCTTCTCCCCGAGACGCTCCCCACGGCCACAGGAGACAGAGCTCGCCCCCTCCCCCCGCGCGGGGATTGTGGCTGGGTCAGTCTGGGCCCCCGAGAGCGAGATGTCAACACTTGGCTTCAGCGCCAAAGGGTTTGACCCGAGCCCCGCTCCAGCCGCAGCTCCAGAGCCAGGACAAGCGAGGGCACGTTGGGGGGGAGGTGTTACAGGTGCTGCCGGCGACCTTTACATCCAAAGCCATCTGTCCTCATGGCACTGGCCTCTCCTTCACCCCACACAATGCTCCTGAAACCGGATTAGTAAATGGAACGAATTTCCATTCAGACAGAACCAAGGGCTTAGACCTCAACTGCCTTCAGTGAAGATAACAACTCTTAATTGTTCACCTCAGGGTGGACTGATTTAAATTAAAGCCTTTAATCACCATGCAGAAAACCTTGCTTTGAATCCTCTATTGGAATTGTGTTTGGCATTCGTACTTCAGTCATTTTCCTAAAGACGGGGTAACTTTCCTTGGTGGGGAACCATCACAATGTCGATTTACGACTAAATATAATCTGGACATGAAATGTGCTGCTTTGTTTGTTTGCTAAGCAGGAGGATACGTCCTTCCTCGGATACGAAATCCTTTCAGCCGGCACCAGCCAGAAAACAAGTAGGCAAACATTTGACAGAACAGACAGAGAAACCTCACTGACAGACACCCGCATGGACGCTGTCTACATGCATGTGTGAACCAGCAGGGAGCTCTTACTGAAAAGTTCCCTCTTTAGCTGGGCATCTCCGGGGAATGGTGACTATTTTCTGCTTCCGCTCTGCGATTGGAGTCCAACCATGTGCCTAGGTTACAAAGAAGAGAAAAGCATTTCAGTCATTAAAAACTGAACAGAAAACCTGACCCTGCCAGGGAGAGTAACCCACACATTCACCTGGGATCTTGCTGTCAGGGCACTACAGAATGGAAGTGCTGAGGAGAATAATGCACTCCCCAGAGTCTGTCCTGGTCCAACCGTGAAAAGACCTTTTAGTCTTACCTCACCAGAGCCAGACCATAGGAAAGGACCAGTTCATGCGGTCTCATGTTGCCAGAGGTATCCAGGATTTACAGCCAATCAGATCTGCAGTGCAATCCACAGCTAAAGGCATTCTGTGTCCAGGCCTATGTAAGCGGGGGAATGGTCCCGCTATCGTGGGGACCTTTCCTGGCTCATACACTACCCCTGTGGAATTGGCTGGCGAAAGGGTCTGAGTCCTCGCTCCCACTAACTTCACCCAGAGGCCCGCCTGACTCCAGGACACCCCTTCTACTCTCGTGTGGCAGAGTCCTCGTAACCCAGACAAGGCTGGGCCCAGGATTCCTGGGGCTTGACCCCCAATCTGGTTGTTGTACTTAGGACAGGGCTCGGGTGTCTCCACTCCGGGGTACTCTCTCTGCTCCGGACGCTTCCCTGACCCATTGATCATCGCATATAGTTCAAAGCAAACACAAGTTATTAAACAGCAAGTCATTAAAAACAAGGAGAAACTGGGGAAGGTGAAAGGAAAAGCCGTCACCCCGCTCTGTGGCACGGGGGACCCCAAACAGCTGTGGCTGGAATGTCAGGGCAGTTCACAGTCTGTTCCTCACACGTCCCAGGCCCCTGGCCAGGCCCTGGCTGTGCTGCAGGGACGCCGCGGGTCGGACACTCGCTCTGGCGGTAGCCACATGCCCTCAGGGTCTAGGTGGCAGGGCCCCTCCCCCCCCGGGGGTTACAATACCCCTCCCAGTGCGGCCTGCAAGGCCTCTTGACTGGTGGGGTCTCCCTGTGCTGGGCCCGCTGCCCAGGGACCCCCACACTCTGCCCAGCTGCTCCCCGCACCTGGCTCCAGAGGGCTCCAGCCCCAGCCCCACTCTGCCCCCACACGGCTGCTGCTGCTCTGCCCCCCACGCGGCTCCCTGGGCTGCTCCTCTCCCCTCAGCTCAGCCCTGCTCAGGCAGCTCCAGCTCCCCCGGCCTCCTGACTGCCCCAACACACACAGTCACACCCACCTCACTGCGCCCACAAACTTCCAGCCACACACACACCCACCCACACTCACCTCCACTGCCCCCACAAACTTTCACCCACCCCCACCCCACCCACACTCTCACCTCCACTGCCCCCACAAACTTCCACCCACACACACCCACACACTCACCTCCACTGCCCCCACAAACTTCCACCCACACACACCCACCCACTCACCTCCACTGCCCCCACAAACTTCCACCCCCACACACCCCCACCCACACACTCACCTCCACTGCCCCCACAAACTTCCACCCACACACTCCCCCAACACACACACTCACCTCCACTGCCCCCAGAAACTTCCACCCACCCCCACCCACACACTCACCTCCACTGACCCCACAAACTTCCGCCCACCCCACCCACACACTCACCTCCACTGCCCCCACAAACTTCCACCCACGCCCACCCCACCCACACACTCACCTCCACTGCCCCCCACAAACTTCCACCCACACACTCCCCCAACACACCCACTCACTTCCACTGCCCCCACAAACTTCCACCCACACACACCCCCACACACACACTCACCTCCACTGCCCCCCAAAAACTTCCACGCCCACCCCCACCCACACATTCATCTCCACTGCCCCCACAAACTTCCACCCCCACCCACACACTCACCTCCACTGCGCCCCTGTCATAACTATAAAAGGAAGGGTAACAGCTCTCTGTGTACAGTACTAAAATCCCTCCTGGTCAGAGACTCCAAAATCCTTTTACCTGTAAAGGGTTAAGAAGCTCGGGTAACCTGGCTGACACCTGACCCAGAGGACCAATGAGGGGACAAGATACTTTCAAATCTTGGGGGGGGAAAGGCTTTTGTGTGTGTCCTTTGTTTAAGGGGTTGTTCGCTCTTGGGACTGAGAGGGACCAGACATCAATCCAGGTTCTCCCCATCTTTCTAAACAAGTCTCTCTTATTTCAAAATTGTAAGTAAAAGCCAGGCAAGGCGTCTTAGATTTACTTTGTTTTCTCAACTTGTAAATGTACCTTTTACCAGAGTGCTTATCTTGTTTGCTATACTTTGAACCTAAGACAGAGGGGATTCCTCTGAGCTCTTTAAGTTTGATTACCCTGTAAAGTTATTTTCCATACTGATTTTGCAGAGATGATTTTTACCTTTTGCTTTAATTAAAAGCCTTCTTTTTAAGAACCTGATTGATTTCTCCTTGTTTTAAGATCCAAAGGGGGTTTGGATCTGTATTCACCAGGAGTTGGTGAAAGGAAGGAGGGGGGAAGGGTCAATTTCTCCTTGTTTAAGATCCAAGCAGTTTGGATCTGTATTCACCAGGGAATTGGTGAAAGGTTTCTCAAGGCTTCCCAGGGAGGGAATTCTTAAGATGGTGGCAGCGGACCAGAGCTAAGCTGGTAGATAAGCTTAGCAGTTTTCATGCAGGCCCTACATTTGTACCCTAAAGTTCAAAGTGGGGATACAGCCTTGACATGGTGGCACAGCGGTGGGATCGTTTTAAACCCAAAAGCCAGTAAGAGATTTTTTTTCCCTTCTAGCTGCTTGGAGAGCAGAGCTGAAGGTAGATGCATATCTTATCTCTCCTTGCCTGAAGGCAGAGGTGTTAAGTTTTTTTAACAAGGTCCTTTGTTAAGAGAAGGGTTCAATTAATGAGCAAACAACTGGTAAAGATAATTTACAAGCTGAATTGTGTTTTTTTTCTTTTTTACATCCTCGGAAGTAGCTAGTTAGAAAGTCTCTGTTAACTCAGCAGCACTCAGCAGGAGCCTGAGCTAAGTACATCCCAGTTTCAGTCAACTGCGGAGGGGTGTGACCCAGCACGAGAAAACCAGGAAAATGACTACCAAAGAAGAAAAAGCTAAAGAGGAGGCCCACAAGAGAGCTATGGAGCTGAAAGAAAAAGAGATAGAGCTGAGAGACAGAGAAGAGAAAGCCAAAGAGGGGGCCCACAAGAGAGAGATGGAGCTGAGAGACAGAGAAGAGAAAGCCAAAGAGGAGGCCCACAAGAGAGAAATGGAGCTGGAAAAAGCCAAACAGGAGGCCCATGAAAGAGAAGAAAAAGCCAAACAGGAGGCCCATAAAAGAGAGATGGAGCTGAAAGAAAAAGAGATGGAACTGGAAGCAGCAAGGACTAGGCAGGGTGCATCAGACCATCCTAACAACTCCTCTCCAGGTACCACTTCCCATCCCAGGAAATTCCCCACCTACAAGGCAGGCGATGATACTGAGGCCTTCTTAGAAAATTTTGAAAGGGCCTGCCTTGGATACGACATCCCTCCAACCCAGTACATGGTAGAGCTGAGGCCGCAGCTCAGTGGATCCTTAGCAGAAGTGGCGGCTGAAATGCCTAAGGAACACATGAACAGTTATGAACTTTTTAAAAACAAGGCCAGACTCAGAATGGGGCTAACACCCGAGCATGCCCGTCGGCGGTTCAGAGCCCTAAGGTGGAAACCAGATGTGTCATTTACCCGGCATGCCTATCACATTGACAAAAATTGTGATGCCTGGGTATCAGGAGCAAATGTTAAATCTTTGGAAGATCTGCTTTCCCTAGTAAAAATGGAGCAGTTTTTAGAGGGTGTTCCTGAGGAAATAGAAAGGTACATCCTAGATGGGAAGCCCAAAACTGTAACCGAGGCGGGGGAGATTGGAGCCAAATGGGTGGAGGTGACAGAAAAGAAAAAAGCTAGTAGCAGTTGGAGCGAATATCAGAAGGGGCAAGCCGAAACAAAACCTTATCACCGGGGACAACCCAAGACCCCACCCACATCCCAAGGGAAACCCCAGACGCCTTCTCACCCCACCACACCAGTCTCCAGCAACCAACATCGCCCCGGTGATACCTTAGCAGGGCGATGTTTTAAATGTAATGAACTGGGGCATATAAAGGCTCACTGCCCCAAGAACCCCAACCGATTACAGTTCATTACACCCCAATCACACCAAAGAAACCCAGACCCAGATGCCTCTCTCATACCCTCGGAGCGAAGGGAAACCTTGAGAGTGGGCGGAAAGAAGGTTATCGCTTGGAGGGACACTGGGGCACAAGTGTCAACTATCCACCAATCCCTAGTGGACCCCAAACTCATCAACCCGGAGGCTACAGTGACAATTCAACCCTTCATGTCACAGTCTGTAACCTTGCCTACAGCCAAGTTGCATGTCCAGTACAAGGGCTGGTCAGGAATGTGGACTTTTGCAGTCTATGACAATTATCCCATTCCCATGCTACTGGGGGAAGACTTGGCTAACCATGTGAAGCTAGCCAAGAGGGTGGGAATAGTCACCCGCAGCCAGGCTAAGCAAGCTTTCACCCCCATCCCTGTTCCTGAGCCGTCCACCAGGACCCCGTCTGTGTTACCGGAGACCCAAACACAGGTGGTGGAACCGGATCCCCTGCCAACGACTGCAACAGCCGTAGTGGATCCAATCCCAGAGACCCAGCCAAAGCCAGTCCCAGAACCGGAACTGGCAACGCAACCAGCACCAGAACCATTGCCAGCACCGAGTCCAGCGCTTGCAACCCCGTCTACAACTCCAATGCCAGAGGGCACCAGTGAGCCTAAACTGGCGGAAGCAGCAGATAACCCTACCCAAGAGGCTCAGCCAGAGACTGAAATACCACATAGTGCACCAGCGGACAGCGGTTCACAGTCAATGAAAAAAACCCCAGCACCTGCATCGCTTCCAGAGGGACCAAGCCCCAGTCCACAGTCCAAGGAGGAACTGATGTCTCCAGCATCAAGGGAACAGTTCCAGGCCGAGCAGGAAGCAGATGACAGCCTTCAAAAAGCTTGGGCGGCGGCACGGAGCACCCCACCGCCTCTCAGCTCTTCTAACCGATCCCGGTTTGTTGTAGAAAAAGGACTTTTATACAAGGAGACTCTTTCTGGTGGGCACCAGGAAGACTGGCATCCTCAAAGACAGCTGGTAGTTCCCACTAAGTATCGGGTAAAACTCTTGAGCTTAGCCCATGATCATCCCAGTGGCCATTCTGGGGTGAACAGAACCAAAGACCGGTTGGGGAAGTCCTTCCACTGGGAGGGAATGGGCAAGGACGTTGCTAATTATTTCCGGTCTTGTGAGGTGTGCCAACGAGTGAGAAAGCCCCAAGACCAGGTTAAAGCCCCTCTCCAGCCACTACCCATAATTGAGGTCCCATTTCAGCGAGTAGCTGTGGATATTCTGGGTCCTTTCCCAAAGAAGACACCCAGAGGAAAGCAGTACGTACTGACTTTCATGGATTTTGCTACCCGATGGCCGGAAGCTGTACCCTTAAGCAACACCAAGGCTAAAAGTGTGTGCCAGGCATTAGCAGACATTTTTGGCAGGGTAGGGTGGCCCTCCGACATACTTACAGATTCGGGAACTAATTTCCTGGCAGGGAACATGAAAAACCTGTGGAAAGCTCATGGGGTGAATCACTTGGTTGCCACCCCTCATCACCATCAAACCAATGGTCTGGTGGAGAGGTTTAATGGAACTTTGGGGGCCATGATACGTAAATTCGTAAATGAACACTCCAATGATTGGGACCTAGTGTTGCAGCAGTTGCTTTTTGCCTACAGGGCTGTACCACATCCCAGTTTAGGGTTTTCACCATTTGAACTTGTGTATGGCCGCGAGGTTAAGGGGCCATTACAGTTGGTGAAGCAGCAATGGGAGGGGTTTACGCCTTCTCCAGGAACTAACATTCTAGACTTTGTAAGCAACCTACAAAACACCCTCCGACACTCTTTAGCCCTTGCTAAAGAAAACCTAAAGGATGCTCAGGAAGAGCAAAAGGCCTGGTATGATAAACATTCCAGAGAACGGTCCTTCAAAGTAGGAGACCAAGTCATGGTCTTAAAGGCGCTCCAGGCCCATAAAATGGAAGCGTCGTGGGAAGGACCATTCACGGTCCAGGAGCGCCAAGGAGCTGTTAACTATCTCATAGCCTCCCCCACCTCCAACATAAAGCCTAAGGTATACCATGTTAATTCTCTTAAGCCCTTTTATTCTAGAGAATTAAACGTTTGCCAGTTTACAGCCCAGGAAACTGATGACGCGGAGTGGCCTGCAGGTGTCTACTATGAAGGAAAAAGGAATGGTGGCGTGGAAGAGGTGAACCTCTCCACGACTCTGGGACGTCTGCAGCGACAGCAGATAAAGGAGCTGTGCACAAGCTTTGCACCGATTTTCTCAGCCACTCCAGGACGGACCGAACGGGCATACCACTCCATTGACACAGGTAATGCTCACCCAATTAGAACCCCACCCTACCGGGAGTCACCTCATGCCCAAGCGGCTATACAAAGGGAGATCCAGGACATGCTACAGATGGGTATAATCCGCCCCTCTACCAGTGCATGGGCATCTCCAGTGGTTCTAGTTCCCAAACCAGATGGGGAAATACGCTTTTGCGTGGACTACCGTAAGCTAAATGCTGTAACTCGTCCTGACAACTATCCAATGCCACGCACAGATGAGCTATTGGAAAAATTGGGACATGCCCAATTCATCTCTACTTTAGACTTAACCAAAGGGTACTGGCAAGTACCACTAGATGAACCCGCTAAGGAAAGGTCAGCCTTCGTCACCCAGGCAGGGGTGTATGAATTCAATGTACTCCCTTTCGGGTTGCGAAATGCACCCGCCACCTTCCAAAGACTTGTAGATGGTCTCCTAGCAGGATTGGGAGAATCTGCAGTTGCCTACCTCGATGATGTGGCCATTTTTTCTGATTCATGGACAGAACACCTGGAGCACCTGAAAAAAGTCTTCGAGCGCATCCGGCAGGCAGGACTAACTGTTAAGGCTAAAAAGTGTCAAATAGGCCAAAACAGAGTGACGTACCTGGGGCACCAGGTGGGTCAAGGAACTATAAATCCCCTACAGGCCAAAGTGGATGCTATCCAAAAGTGGCCAGTTCCAAAGTCTAAGAAACAGGTCCAATCCTTCTTAGGCTTGGCCGGATATTATAGGCGATTTGTACCACACTACAGCCAAATCGCCGCCCCGCTGACAGACCTAACCAGAAAGAAACAGCCAAATGCAGTTCAGTGGACTGATAAGTGTCAAAAGGCCTTTAACCAGCTTAAGGCAACACTCATGTCTGACCCTGTGCTAAGGGCCCCAGACTTTGACAAACCGTTCCTAGTAACCACAGATGCTTCCGAGCGAGGCGTGGGAGCAGTTTTAATGCAGGAAGGACCGGATCAAGAATTCCATCCTGTCGTGTTTCTCAGCAAGAAACTGTCTGAGAGGGAAAGCCACTGGTCAATCAGCGAAAAGGAATGCTACGCCATTGTGTACGCGCTGGAAAAGCTACGCCCATATGTTTGGGGACGACGTTTCCAACTACAAACAGACCATGCTGCGCTACAGTGGCTTCATACCGCCAAGGGAAATAACAAAAAACTTCTTCGGTGGAGTTTAGCTCTCCAAGATTTTGATTTTGAAATACAACACATTTCGGGAGCTTCTAACAAAGTGGCTGATGCACTCTCCCGGGAAAGTTTCCCAGAGTTAACTGGTTAACAATTGTTTTTGGAATGAAACATATTGTTAGTTTTTATATAATCAGTAGTATGTCTAAAGGTACGTGTGTCTTATTAACTCTGTTTTCTCCTAGAGCTCCAGGAAAGAAATCACAGCCAGTGTGGAACCAAACGTCCAACACTATCTGTGATTTGGGGGGCGTGTCATAACTATAAAAGGAAGGGTAACAGCTCTCTGTGTACAGTACTAAAATCCCTCCTGGTCAGAGACTCCAAAATCCTTTTACCTGTAAAGGGTTAAGAAGCTCGGGTAACCTGGCTGACACCTGACCCAGAGGACCAATGAGGGGACAAGATACTTTCAAATCTTGGGGGGGGGGAAAGGCTTTTGTGTGTGTCCTTTGTTTAAGGGGTTGTTCGCTCTTGGGACTGAGAGGGACCAGACATCAATCCAGGTTCACCCCATCTTTCTAAACAAGTCTCTCTTATTTCAAAATTGTAAGTAAAAGCCAGGCAAGGCGTCTTAGATTTACTTTGTTTTCTCAACTTGTAAATGTACCTTTTACCAGAGTGCTTATCTTGTTTGCTATACTTTGAACCTAAGACAGAGGGGATTCCTCTGAGCTCTTTAAGTTTGATTACCCTGTAAAGTTATTTTCCATACTGATTTTGCAGAGATGATTTTTACCTTTTGCTTTAATTAAAAGCCTTCTTTTTAAGAACCTGATTGATTTCTCCTTGTTTTAAGATCCAAAGGGGGTTTGGATCTGTATTCACCAGGAGTTGGTGAAAGGAAGGAGGGGGGAAGGGTCAATTTCTCCTTGTTTAAGATCCAAGCAGTTTGGATCTGTATTCACCAGGGAATTGGTGAAAGGTTTCTCAAGGCTTCCCAGGGAGGGAATTCTTAAGATGGTGGCAGCGGACCAGAGCTAAGCTGGTAGATAAGCTTAGCAGTTTTCATGCAGGCCCCTACATTTGTACCCTAAAGTTCAAAGTGGGGATACAGCCTTGACAGCCCCATAGACTTCCACCCCCACACACACACTCCTCCCCCACTCCCCAACACACCCATACATACTCTCCCCCAACACACACACACACACACACACTCCACTCCCCCCACAACCTCCCTCCCCCATGCACACACACAAAATGTCACTTTTACCGTACACTGGGAATCTGCAGGAAGTTTTGTTTAAATTGTAGGATTCTTTTAGTAAAATCAGTTTCTCCCCTTGCAAGCCATTTCTGAACATTTGTGTGCATTTATAGTAAAGCTACTTAACTGTGGTCAGTGTATCAAACAATTGTGATTAACACAAAAACCATAAAGACGGAATTACTTTTTAAGAAATGGAAAGGACAAAACTTAGAAAATACTAAATTGGAAAATCCCCAATAATAAAAGAGATTTCATAGGGCCCTACATAGGTGTGTACCTTCTTCCGAAACAACTCCCAGGGGTGGGGATGGGCTATGGGCTCCAGGCTTGATCGATGGACGGGGAAGCTCTGGGTTTGGGGCTCTGGTCTCCCACAACTGGGTAGAGACTCCAGGATCTGGGCTATAGCACCCAGGGCGGAGGGGGGGAGGGAGGACTCCGGGCTTGTGTCCAGGCTCAAGCCACCAAGAGAGATGAAGGGAAGAGACCTGGTCTTCGGCTGCCATGGGGGGGGGGGATCAGGGCTCCAAGCTTCAGCCGCTGGGGAGGTGGAGGGGAGTGGGGGGGTCTGGGCTCTGCGACTCATCCACAGGAGGGCAGGGAGGGATGTTGGGGCTCTGGACTTCAGCCACAAGAGGGGTGAGGGGGTCAGTGCTCCGGGCTTCAGCCACTGGGGTGATAGCCCCTCCTCCAATGCACTGGCCCCCAGACCCTCTCACCTGCTCCACCAGAGTGAAACCCAGTCCAGCACGTCCCGCTGCAGCTCGCAGACCCCTCAGTACAGCCCCACCTTCACCTGGTCCTGCTCAAGGCAGCTGTCAGGCTCCTTCAATTCAAGTTTGTAAATTACTTTGTGACTCCCCAGGTACAATGTGATATATTCTGTACATGCAAAGTATCAGTCCTTTGTGCAGCCCCTCCCAGAAATCAAAATTCCTAGAGATTTTGGCCAAGTCTCTGTGTTGCTAATGGTACCAGCCTCTGTCTGAATGTCTATGTGTGTGTGTGTGTGTGTGTATGCATAAGTTTATTGTGATGTCATGTGTGACAAGAGCAAAGACCGTTCTCATTCAGCATTCTTGCCCTGCCTTCAGTCTGCCAACTTGCTTGGTTGACAATGGCTGGTGAACCCAGGAGCTGATAGAGGGTGTGAGAACTGCAGCAACCGAGAGGGCAGGGGATTTAGAATCAGATTGCTTCAAATGCTGCATTTGTCGGCTGACATTTAACAGCAATGCTTAGCTAACAGAATGGAGAAAGGAATTCTCTGCTAAAGATTCCACCTGCCCCTTTGGCCAACTCCACCCCTTCCCTGAACAGAGTGTGCTCAGAACAACACCCGCCCCCCCCCCCACACAAGCACACAGCTGGGCACCCAGCACACAGCAAGGGAGGGGGTTGTTTGGTTTGTTTTATTTTTACTTTGCAAAAGGTTTTTTCAAAAGCATTTTCTGCCCCTCTTACCCATGGCAAGGAAGCAGATGGTTGGGGGGAAGGGAACCTGAGAGTGGTGGAGCCAGGGCAGTGGGGGGAAGTTGCCGGAGGCTGAAGAGGGTAACGGGGGGCTGAAGGTGACCAGGTGCGGTGAGGGGAAGGGAACAGTTGGGGGAGGCTGAACGGGGCGATGGGGGGCAGTTGGAGGAGGCTGAAGGGGGCGATGGGGGGAAGGGGACATTTGGGGGGAGGCTGAAGGGGGCAATGGGTTGAAGGAGGCTGGGGCAGAGTGGCAGTTGGGGGGGCTGCTCATCCCCATGGGAGGGGAGGAGGAAGAGGAGCTGCCCTTGTATCAGAAGCTGTTTCCTATTAGAACTTGCAACTTCACTGATCCTGAGCAGGGTCCTGTGGTCAAAGGGGAACTAGATGGGTTCATGGAGGCCAGGTCCATCAATGGCTGTTAGCTGGGATGGGCAGGGATGGTGTCCCTAACCTCTGTCTGTCAGAAGCTGGGAATGGGGGACGGGGATGGGTCACTGGATGATTCCTGTCTGTTCATTCCCTCTGGGGCACCTGGCACTGCCCGCTGTCAGCAGACAGGACACTGGGCTAGATGGACCTTTGGTCTGACCCAGTCTGACCGTTCTTATCTTCTAATGTTCTTCTCACATGCTCAGTAACATCTGCAAGTTGCTGCCCTCATGCGCCATCAGAATCTGCTCCGTGCAATCAAAGGCAGGGAAAATCCCCCTGAAGAGGGGAAATCGGAGGGGAGGGATGGGCAGAGGGACAAAACTGGGACAAGCTCAGGGGTTCAGACTGGGGTGGGGGGCGGCCTGCCCTGCCAGGTAGGTGCAGAAGGGAAAACTTCGTGAAGGAGATTTGCGGCAGCAAAGCCGGGAGGGTCTCAGAGACTGGCCTGGCCCTGCACCTCTGTCCTGCACGGCTGATGTCAGGGTCTCTCTGTGAGGTCACCCCCTCACACCCTCTGCTCTTGTGATGTCACCACATGACATGGTGTCTTATTCCCATAGTGTCTTATATATTAGCCAGGACCATAGTTTATAAGGTAAAAACTGAAGCATAACTCCTTCCCTTCCCCGTTTTGACTTAGGAAAAATAAATCCTGTCCCCTCCCCCAGCCCCAGCCCAGCCCCACCAGAGCTGCTGCAGCCAGGAGACAGGTGCTCTCTCACCTGGCCCTGAGCTGCTGTGGTGAGACAGGGCTGGGGGGAGTCCTCTCTCCCTCGGGCAACCTGCTCCCCAAACCCCTCATTCCGAGCCCCAGCCCAGAGCCTGCATCCCCAGCCGGAGCCCTCACCCCCCTGCACCCCAACCCTCTGCTCCAGCCCTGAGCCCCTCATTCCCAGCCCTACCGCAGAGCCCACACCCCCAGCCGGAGCCCCCTCCCCCTGCACCACAACCCTCTGCCCTAGCCCTGAGCCCCTCATTCCTAGCCCCATCCCAAAGCCCGCTCCCCCAGCCAGAGCCCTCACCCCCTGCACCCCAACCCTCTGCCCTAGCCCTGAGCCCCTCATTCCCAGCCCCACCCCAGAGCCCACACCCCAACCCTCTGCCCCACTTCAGCCCCCTCCCACACTCTGAACCCTTCAGCCTCACCCCTGCCACACACCGACCATGTGCAGAATGAATTTTGTGATGTGCAGCAATATACAGGTGATGTGTCACATAACAAAATTGCACATATTGGTGCACATCACAAAATTCATTCCGCACACGGACATACAAAATGTGAGGAAACACTGCTCCTGACTTTCAACCTATCTGAGACATCTTGAATTTCATACAGTGACTGATCAGAATAAAGTGCTCTCAAGTGAGCTACAGACCAACAGTGGTTCATAGGAATTATTCAGCAAGTATTTTAGAAGACCTAGACCATTAGAGGAAATCATGACCTGCTAAGAGACAATTAATGGAGAGAAGCAGCAAGATTAATCCCATACATTGGATTGGTTGTGATTTATTTGCCTGATTTGAAAAGAGGCCAAAAGGACCTGAGTCTCCTCGCTGGCGATAGCCCCCTGGGGCCAATCAGCACTGAGACTCTGAGGGGCGGGAGGCTGAGAGGTCTCACCAGATGTCCCAAAGGACGGCCCAGGTCACCATCAGAGGGGATCACTCTCAGACCCAGCCTCACCTCTTTGTGAGGACCTCCCGCAATGAGAGCACCCCCCACCCCATCCACACTCCACACTCCACACACACCCCTTCTTGGTAGAGGGAGGGAAGCCGGGGAAAGGGGAAAAAGAAGCAAGAGAAGAGGAGAAAGGAGGGAGGAAAGAGGAAAAGGGAAACCAAAAAGGATAAACCCCAATGTCCCCAGGGATTCTAAGCGTCAAAGTCCTAGGCAGGAAATCAAATTCGGCCACCTTAAGCCAGTGTTTTCTGGGCCTAGAATGCTGCCTGCACCAGGGGGATCAGACTGAACAGGTTCCAAACCTCTCTGGGCCTCTTACCTTGGAAAAGGGAAGTTTGTTTTCGGCACAATCAGTGGTAGGAAAGGAGAAAACTCCACAGAGGTTCCTCCCCATGCTCACATCCGTGAATCCTAATTCTCTCTCAGTCCTCGAGGAGAGACCTCGCGAAGGAGATTTGCGGCAGCAAAGCCGGGGGGGTCTCAGAGACTGGCCTGGCCCTGCACCTCTGTCCTGCACGGCTGATGTCAGGGTCTCTCTGTGAGGTCAGCCCCTCCCCACCACCTTTGCCCAATAGGCCGAGTTCCTGCAACAGGCCTTTGTGATGTCACTGCCACCCCCACCCCTCCCCTCCAAGCTGATGTCCTGCCCCTGGCCAGCCTCGTTGGGTGTTTGTTTCCCCTGGATCTAGGGTTGCCAACTTGCTGGCCCAACAAAACTGACCACCCTTGTCCCGCCCCATCAAGGATGGAATGCAAGGCTGAGTTCACTCACCAACCCCCTGAAACATGTCAGTGCCCCAGAGAAAACCGGACCCCTGCTATTGGAACGAAATGCTGGAGATCTGAATGGGAAAGGGACTGTCTGAATTGTCAAGATGGGGAACGAACAACAATCTACAGCAATGTCATTAACACAAACACACTCCAATCCTGCTCCAGCCGGAAGGGAAATGGGCAGGAATTCCTGCTGTCCAGCAATGGACACACTTATAGCCCCGCACAGCAGTGAGTGGGCCGGGGAGGCTGGTCTGAGCAAACAATGTGAAGTGATAATTCACTAAGAGAATCATAGTGTAGGGAAGCCAGTGGCCATCAGGTAGCTGTGGCTGAGGGGTTAAGGTGCTGGACTAGAAATCCCTTGGGGCCTTCCCACGTAGATTTGAATCTCCGTGCCAACTCCGGAAGCATTGAACTGTTGTCATTGCTGTAGTCTCAGTGCTGGCGCATCCCTAGTGCCAACTGGAGGTAGATCTGGTCTCACTCTCAGGCTGTCTACACTTAAAATGCTCCTGTAGTACTTTGGAGTAGACAGTTGCTACAGTGACTGGTGAGGTTTTCCTATTGCTCTAGCTGCACTGACAGAACACAGAGGCTGAATTCCCACCCCACCTGCATAGGAGCTCTCAGCAGTTTAATTGTTCTGCAGCCAGCTTCCCATTAGAAATGCTGTTGTGGGACATTCCCAGACCTGGACATCTACCAAGGACAGAATTTGAAGAGCAAACCTGGCTCCTCCCACCAGGAGGGATTGGAGTGTTTTGTCCCTTGTGACGGGTTGGATCACAGAAAGCCCCTTGGGAGCTGCCAACCGATGTGCCAAGACTACTTCTGCCCCTGCTTTCCTGCCCTGGCAGCTCAGGACCCCAGAACCCTGTCTTGTTGAGCCAGACACGCCCGTCTGCTCCAACACAGACCCAGGGTCTGAATTACTTGCCCAAAGCTGCAGGCTTAACCTGAAAGCAGCTCACAGAAGCTCAGGTTCAGCTGTTTGTCCTCTGTGACCCTAAATCCTTTTCATAGTCCCTGCTTTCCAGGCTACGGTTCCCTAGGCTCTAGGTGTGGCCACCAGCCTCCGTTCCCAGCTATAGGGCCTGGCTTTTGGCTGTATTAAACTGCATTTGTTTTACTAATCCCATTTTATCAAACTATCCAGGCTGCTCTGTACAACTGCCCCATCATTAGCATTATTTACCACTCCTCCAAGCTGTGTTAGCCACAGACTTTATCAGCAGTGATTTTATATTTACTTCCAGATGGTTAATTACAAAGTTGAATAGTGAGGGGGCTACAGCCAATCCCTGTGGTGCCTCGTTAACAGCTCCCCCATTCAGTGATGATGCCCCATGGACAGGTACAAGGTCAGACTTGGGGTCACCCATCAGGAGAAGGGGAGCAGGGGGATTATTTTACTACTGTTTTATAATGCACCTAATTTTTTTATTCACAGGCTCCACCTACAGTGTCTGTCACTCTTGTACCTGGGCCCTTCTGGGACAATTCTCGTCTCATTTACACTGGAGCCAATCCAAAGTGAATCCAGGCCATCCCTCCCAGCCTGCCCATGACTGCTGTCTGTGGAGATCTAGCCCAGGGAACAGCCTCACTCCTCCATGGTTGGGCTGGTTCCCTGATTTTTTTGCTTCTGTGGAAACACTTCCAATGGCCTTTCCCCTTCCCCGTCCTGCACATGCTGCCCTGGTTGGGCAGATCCCATCTGTCCAGGGCTTGCCCCTGTCACCTCCACCTTTCCACTCGGGATTTAGAGTAATCCAACAAATCCCCTTCTTTTATTAGCATTGTGTACAGGCCCCACTCAGGGATCAGCCCCATTGTGCCAGGTGCCGTCCACATACAGAACAAACAGACACTCTCTGTCCCACAGAGCTGCAATCTGCCTGCTTCCCGTCTCCCGGCAGGAACCGCTCTTTGCTGCGGCTTGGACCTGCTTCCACTGCTCCCTGGGGGATTGGCAGTTTCACTGGCTCAGGCTGCGTTGCCCCTTGCTGCCTCATCCGAGCCAGCTCAGACACCGTCTAGGGCTCTTCTGAAAGGTCTTTGTGTAAAATCCCAATGCAAGCATCCGCTTCTCCCCGAGACGCTCCCCACGGCCACGGGAGACAGAGCTCGCTCCCCCCCCCCCTCCGCGCGGGGATTGTGGCTGGGTCAGTCTGGGCCCCCGAGAGCGAGATGTCAACACTGGGCTTCAGCGCCAAAGGGTTTGACCCGAGCCCCGCTCCAGCCGCAGCTCCAGAGCCAGGACAAGCGAGGGCACGTTGGGGGGGAGGTGTTACAGGTGCTGCCGGCGACCTTTACATCCAAAGCCATCTGTCCTCATGGCACTGGCCTCTCCTTGCACCCCACACAATGCTCCTGAAACCGGATTAGTAAATGGAACGAATTTCCATTCAGACAGAACCAAGGGCTTAGACCTCAACTGCCTTCAGTGAAGATAACAACTCTTAATTGTTCACCTCAGGGTGGACTGATTTAAATTAAAGCCTTTAATCACCATGCAGAAAACCTTGCTTTGAATCCTCTATTGGAATTGTGTTTGGCATTCGTACTTCAGTCATTTTCCTAAAGACGGGGTAACTTTCCTTGGTGGGGAACCATCACAATGTCGATTTACGACTAAATATAATCTGGACATGAAATGTGCTGCTTTGTTTGTTTGCTAAGCAGGAGGATACGTCCTTCCTCGGATACGAAATCCTTTCAGCCGGCACCAGCCAGAAAACAAGTAGGCAAACATTTGACAGAACAGACAGAGAAACCTCACTGACAGACACCCGCATGGACGCTGTCTACATGCATGTGTGAACCAGCAGGGAGCTCTTACTGAAAAGTTCCCTCTTTAGCTGGGCATCTCCGGGGAATGGTGACTATTTTCTGCTTCCGCTCTGCGATTGGAGTCCAACCATGTGCCTAGGTTACAAAGAAGAGAAAAGCATTTCAGTCATTAAAAACTGAACAGAAAACCTGACCCTGCCAGGGAGAGTAACCCACACATTCACCTGGGATCTTGCTGTCAGGGCACTACAGAATGGAAGTGCTGAGGAGAATAATGCACTCCCCAGAGTCTGTCCTGGTCCAACCGTGAAAAGACCTTTTAGTCTTACCTCACCAGAGCCAGACCATAGGAAAGGACCAGTTCATGCGGTCTCATGTTGCCAGAGGTATCCAGGATTTACAGCCAATCAGATCTGCAGTGCAATCCACAGCTAAAGGCATTCTGTGTCCAGGCCTATGTAAGCGGGGGAATGGTCCCGCTATCGTGGGGACCTTTCCTGGCTCATACACTACCCCTGTGGAATTGGCTGGCGAAAGGATCTGAGTCCTCGCTCCCACTAACTTCACCCAGAGGCCCGCCTGACTCCAGGACACCCCTTCTACTCTCGTGTGGCAGAGTCCTCGTAACCCAGACAAGGCTGGGCCCAGGATTCCTGGGGCTCGACCCCCAATCTGGTTGTTGTACTTAGGACAGGGCTCGGGTGTCTCCACTCCGGGGTACTCTCTCTGCTCCGGACGCTTCCCTGACCCATTGATCATCGCATATAGTTCAAAGCAAACACAAGTTATTAAACAGCAAGTCATTAAAAACAAGGAGAAACTGGGGAAGGTGAAAGGAAAAACCATCACCCCGCTCTGTGGCACGGGGGACCCCAAACAGCTGTGGCAGTTCACAGTCTGTTCCTCACACGTCCCAGGCCCCTGGCCAGGCCATGGCTGTGCTGCAGGGACGCCGTGGGTCGCACACTCGCTCTGGCGGTAGCCACATGCCCTCAGTGTCTAGGTGGCAGGGCCCCTCCCCCCCCGGGGGTTACAATACCCCTCCCAGTGCGGCCTGCAAGGCCTCTTGACTGGTGGGGTCTCCCTGTGCTGGGCCCGCTGCCCAGGGACCCCCACACTCTGCCCAGCTGCTCCCCGCACCTGGCTCCAGAGGGCTCCAGCCCCAGCCCCACTCTGCCCCCACACAGCTGCTGCTGCTCTGCCCCCCACGCGGCTCCCTGGGCTGCTCCTCTCCCCTCAGCTCAGCCCTGCTCAGGCAGCTCCAGCTCCCCCGGCCTCCTGACTGCCCCAACACACACAGTCACACCCACCTCCACTGCGCCCACAAACTTCCACCCACACACACACCCACCCACACTCACCTCCACTGCCCCCACAAACTTTCACCCACCCCCACCCCACCCACACTCTCACCTCCACTGCCCCCACAAACTTCCACCCACACACACCCACACACTCACCTCCACTGCCCCCACAAACTTCCACCCACACACACCCACACACTCACCTCCACTGCCCCCACAAACTTCCACCCACCCCGACCCACACACTCACCTCCACTGCCCCCACAAACTTCCACCCACACACACCCCCACCCACACACTCACCTCCACTGCCCCCACAAACTTCCACCCACGGCCACCCCACCCAGACACTCACCTCCACTGCCCCCCACAAACTTCCACCCACACACTCCCCCAACACACACACTCACCTCCACTGCCCCCACAAACTTCCACCCACCCCCACCCACACACTCACCTCCACTGCCCCCACAAACTTCCACCCACGCCCACCACACCCACACACTCACGTCCACTGCCCCCACAAACTTCCACCCACACACACCCCCACCCACACACTCACCTACACTGCCCCCACAAACTTCCACCCCCACACACCCCCACACACACACTCACCTCCACTGCCCCCCAAAAACTTCCACGCCCACCCCCACCCACACATTCACCTCCACTGCCCCCACAAACTTCCACCCCCACCCACACACTCACCTCCACTGCGCCCCATAGACTTCCACCCCCACACACACACTCCTCCCCCACTCCCCAACACACCCATACATACTCTCCCCCAACACACACACACACACACACACTCCACTCCCCCCACAACCTCCCTCCCCCATGCACACACACAAAATGTCACTTTTACCGTACACTGGGAATCTGCAGGAAGTTTTGTTTAAATTGTAGGATTCTTTTAGTAAAATCAGTTTCTCCCCTTGCAAGCCATTTCTGAACATTTGTGTGCATTTATAGTAAAGCTACTTAACTGTGGTCAGTGTATCAAACAATTGTGATTAACACAAAAACCATAAAGACGGAATTACTTTTTAAGAAATGGAAAGGACAAAACTCAGAAAATACTAAATTGGAAAATCCCCAATAATAAAAGAGATTTCATAGGGCCCTACATAGGTGTGTACCATCTTCCGAAACAACTCCCGGGGGTGGGGATGGGCTCAGGGCTCCAGGCTTGATCGATGGAGGGGGAAGCTCTGGGTTTGGGGCTCTGGTCTCCCACAACTGGGTAGAGACTCCAGGATCTGGGCTATAGCACCCAGGGCGGAGTGGGGGAGGGAGGACTCCGGGCTTGTGTCCAGGCTCAAGCCACCAAGAGAGATGAAGGGAAGAGACCTGGTCTTCGGCTGCCATGGGGGGGGGATCAGGGCTCCAAGCTTCAGCCGCTGGGGAGGTGGAGGGGAGTGGGGGGGTCTGGGCTCTGCGACTCATCCACAGGAGGGCAGGGAGGGATGTTGGGGCTCTGGACTTCAGCCACAAGAGGGGTGAGGGGGTCAGTGCTCCGGGCTTCAGCCACTGGGGTGATAGCCCCTCCTCCAATGCACTGGCCCCCAGACCCTCTCACCTGCTCCACCAGAGTGAAACCCAGTCCAGAACATCCCGCTGCAGCTCGCAGACCCCTCAGTACAGCCCCACCTTCACCTGGTCCTGCTCAAGGCAGCTGTCAGACTCCTTCAATTCAAGTTTGTAAATTACTTTGTGACTCCCCAGGTACAATGTGATATATTCTGTACATGCAAAGTATCAGTGCTTTGTGCAGCCCCTCCCAGAAATCAAAATTCCTAGAGATTTTGGCCAAGTCTCTCAGTGTTGCTAATGGTACCAGCCTCTGTCTGAATGTCTATGTGTGTGTGTGTTTGTGTATGCATACGTTTATTGTGATGTCATGTGTGACAAGAGCAAAGACCGTTCTGGTTCAGCATTCTTGCCCTGCCTTCAGTCTGCCAACTTGCTTGGTTGACAATGGCTGGTGAACCCAGGAGCTGATAGAGGGTGTGAGAACTGCAGCAACCGAGAGGGCAGGGGATTTAGAGTCAGATTGCTTCAAATGCTGCATTTGTCGGCTGACATTTAACAGCAATGCTTAGCTAACAGAATGGAGAAAGGAATTCTCTGCTAAAGATTCCACCTGCCCCTTTGGCCAACTCCACCCCTTCCCTGAACAGAGTGTGCTCAGAACAACACCCGCAACCCCCCCCCCCCACACATACACACAAGCACACAGCTGGGCACCCAGCACACAGCAAGGGAGGGGGTTGTTTGGTTTGTTTTATTTTTACTTTGCAAAAGGTTTTTTCAAAAGTATTTTCTGCCCCTCTTACCCATGGCAAGGAAGCAGATGGTTGGGGGGAAGGGAACCTGAGAGTGGTGGAGCCAGGGCAGTGGGGGGAAGTTGCCGGAGGCTGAAGAGGGTAACGGGGGGCTGAAGGTGACCAGGTGCGGTGAGGGGAAGGGAACAGTTGGGGGAGGCTGAACGGGGCGATGGGGGGCAGTTGGAGGAGGCTGGAGGGGGCGATGGGGGGAAGGGGACATTTGGGGGGAGGCTGAAGGGGGCAATGGGTTGAAGGAGGCTGGGGCAGAGTGGCAGTTGGGGGGGCTGCTCATCCCCATGGGAGGGGAGGAGGAAGAGGAGCTGCCCTTGTATCAGAAGCTGTTTCCTATTAGAACTTGCAACTTCACTGATCCTGAGCAGGGTCCTGTGGTCAAAGGGGAACTAGATGGGTTCATGGAGGCCAGGTCCATCAATGGCTGTTAGCTGGGATGGGCAGGGATGGTGTCCCTAACCTCTGTCTGTCAGAAGCTGGGAATGGGGGACAGGGGATGGGTCACTGGATGATTCCTGTCTGTTCATTCCCTCTGGGGCACCTGGCACTGGCCGCTGTCAGCAGACAGGACACTGGGCTAGATGGACCTTTGGTCTGACCCAGTCTGACCGTTCTTATCTTCTAATGTTCTTCTCACATGCTCAGTAACATCTGCAAGTTGCTACCCTCACGCGCCATCAGAATCTGCTCCCTGCAATCAAAGGCAGGGAAAATCCCCCTGAAGAGGGGAAATCGGAGGGGAGGGATGGGCAGAGGGACAAAACTGGGACAAGCTCAGGGGTTCAGACTGGGGTGGGGGGCGGCCTGCCCTGCCAGGTAGGTGCAGAAGGGAAAACCTCGTGAAGGAGATTTGCGGCAGCAAAGCCGGGGGGGTCTCAGAGACTGGCCTGGCCCTGCACCTCTGTCCTGCACGGCTGATGTCAGGGTCTCTCTGTGAGGTCACCCCCTCCCCCCCACCTTTGCCCAATAGGCCGAGTTCCTGCAACAGGCCTTTGTGATGTCACTGCCACCCCCACCCCTCCCCTCCAAGCTGATGTCCTGCCCCTGGCCAGCCTCGTTGGGTGTTTGTTTCCCCTGGATCTAGGGTTGCCAACTTGCTGGCCCAACAAAACTGACCACCCTTGTCCCGCCCCGTCAAGGATGGAATGCAAGGCTGAGTTCACTCACCAACCCCCTGAAACATGTCAGTGCCCCAGAGAAAACCGGACCCCTGCTATTGGAACGAAATGCTGGAGATCTGAATGGGAAAGGGACTGTCTGAATTGTCAAGACGGGGAACGAACAACAATCTACAGCAATGTCATTAACACAAACACACTCCAATCCTGCTCCAGCCGGAAGGGAAATGGGCAGGAATTCCTGCTGTCCAGCAATGGACACACTTATAGCCCCGCACAGCAGTGAGTGGGCCGGGGAGGCTGGTCTGAGTAAACAATGTGAAGTGATAATTCACTAAGAGAATCATAGTGTAGGGAAGCCAGTGGCCATCAGGTAGCTGTGGCTGAGGGGTTAAGGTGCTGGACTAGAAATCCCTTGGGGCCTTCCCACGTAGATTTGAATCTCCGTGCCAACTTCGGAAGCATTGAACTGTTGTCATTGCTGTAGTCTCAGTGCTGGCGCATCCCTAGTGCCAACTGGAGGTAGATCTGGTCTCACTCTCAGGCTGTCTACACTTAAAATGCTCCTGTAGTACTTTGGAGTAGACAGTTGCTACAGTGACTGGTGAGGTTTTCCTATTGCTCTAGCTGCACTGACAGAACACAGAGGCTGAATTCCCACCCCACCTGCATAGGAGCTCTCAGCAGTTTAATTGTTCTGCAGCCAGCTTCCCATTAGAAATGCTGTTGTGGGACATTCCCAGACCTGGACATCTACCAAGGACAGAATTTGAAGAGCAAAGCTGGCTCCTCCCACGGGATTGGAGTGTTTTGTCCCTTGTGACGGGTTGGATCACAGAAAGCCCCTTGGGAGCTGCCAACCGATGTGCCAAGACTACTTCTGCCCCTGCTTTCCTGCCCTGGCAGCTCAGGACCCCAGAACCCTGTCTTGTTGAGCCAGACACGCCCGTCTGCTCCAACACAGACCCAGGGTCTGAATTACTTGCCCAAAGCTGCAGGCTTAACCTGAAAGCAGCTCACAGAAGCTCAGGTTCAGCTGTTTGTCCTCTGTGACCCTAAATCCTTTTCATAGTCCCTGCTTTCCAGGCTACGGTTCCCTAGGCTCTAGGTGTGGCCACCAGCCTCCGTTCCCAGCTATAGGGCCTGGCTTTTGGCTGTATTAAACTGCATTTGTTTTACTAATCCCATTTTATCAAACTATCCAGGCTGCTCTGTACAACTGCCCCATCATTAGCATTATTTACCACTCCTCCAAGCTGTGTTAGCCACAGACTTTATCAGCAGTGATTTTATATTTACTTCCAGATGGTTAATTACAAAGTTGAATAGTGAGGGGGCTACAGCCAATCGCTGTGGTGCCTCGTTAACAGCTCCCCCATTCAGTGATGATGCCCCATGGACAGGTACAAGGTCAGACTTGGGGTCACCCATCAGGAGAAGGGGAGCAGGGGGATTATTTTACTACTGTTTTATAATGCACCTAATTTTTTTATTCACACGCTCCACCTACAGTGTCTGTCACTCTTGTACCAGGGCCCTTCTGGGACAATTCTCGTCTCATTTACACTGGAGCCAATCCAAAGTGAATCCAGGCCATCCCTTCCATGACTGCTGTCTGTGGAGATCTAGACCAGGGAACAGCCTCACTCCACCATGGTTGGGCTGGTTCCCCGATTTTTTTGCTTCTGTGGAAACACTTCCAATGGCCTTTCCCCTTCCCCGTCCTGCACATGCTGCCCTGGTTGGGCAGATCCCATCTGTCCAGGGCTTGCCCCTGTCACCTCCACCTTTCCACTCGGGATTTAGAGTAATCCAACAAATCCCCTTCTTTTATTAGCATTGTGTACAGGCCCCACTCAGGGATCAGCCCCATTGTGCCAGGTGCCGTCCACATACAGAACAAACAGACACTCTCTGTCCCACAGAGCTGCAATCTGCCTGCTTCCCGTCTCCCGGCAGGAACCGCTCTTTGCTGCGGCTTGGACCTGCTTCCACTGCTCCCTGGGGGATTGGCAGTTTCACTGGCTCAGGCTGCGTTGCCCCTTGCTGCCTCATCCGAGCCAGCTCAGACACCGTCTAGGGCTCTTCTGAAAGGTCTTTGTGTAAAATCCCAATGCAAGCATCCGCTTCTCCCCGAGACGCTCCCCACGGCCACGGGAGACAGAGCTCGCTCCCCCCCCCCTCCGTGCGGGGATTGTGGCTGGGTCAGTCTGGGCCCCCGAGAGCGAGATGTCAACACTGGGCTTCAGCGCCAAAGGGTTTGACCCGAGCCCCGCTCCAGCCGCAGCTCCAGAGCCAGGACAAGCGAGGGCACGTTGGGGGGGAGGTGTTACAGGTGCTGCCGGCGACCTTTACATCCAAAGCCATCTGTCCTCATGGCACTGGCCTCTCCTTGCACCCCACACAATGCTCCTGAAACCGGATTAGTAAATGGAACGAATTTCCATTCAGACAGAACCAAGGGCTTAGACCTCAACTGCCTTCAGTGAAGATAACAACTCTTAATTGTTCACCTCAGGGTGGACTGATTTAAATTAAAGCCTTTAATCACCATGCAGAAAACCTTGCTTTGAATCCTCTATTGGAATTGTGTTTGGCATTCGTACTTCAGTCATTTTCCTAAAGACGGGGTAACTTTCCTTGGTGGGGAACCATCACAATGTCGATTTACGACTAAATATAATCTGGACATGAAATGTGCTGCTTTGTTTGTTTGCTAAGCAGGAGGATACGTCCTTCCTCGGATACGAAATCCTTTCAGCCGGCACCAGCCAGAAAACAAGTAGGCAAACATTTGACAGAACAGACAGAGAAACCTCACTGACAGACACCCGCATGGACGCTGTCTACATGCATGTGTGAACCAGCAGGGAGCTCTTACTGAAAAGTTCCCTCTTTAGCTGGGCATCTCCGGGGAATGGTGACTATTTTCTGCTTCCGCTCTGCGATTGGAGTCCAACCATGTGCCTAGGTTACAAAGAAGAGAAAAGCATTTCAGTCATTAAAAACTGAACAGAAAACCTGACCCTGCCAGGGAGAGTAACCCACACATTCACCTGGGATCTTGCTGTCAGGGCACTACAGAATGGAAGTGCTGAGGAGAATAATGCACTCCCCAGAGTCTGTCCTGGTCCAACCGTGAAAAGACCTTTTAGTCTTACCTCACCAGAGCCAGACCATAGGAAAGGACCAGTTCATGCGGTCTCATGTTGCCAGAGGTATCCAGGATTTACAGCCAATCAGATCTGCAGTGCAATCCACAGCTAAAGGCATTCTGTGTCCAGGCCTATGTAAGCGGGGGAATGGTCCCGCTATCGTGGGGACCTTTCCTGGCTCATACATTACCCCTGTGGAATTGGCTGGCGAAAGGATCTGAGTCCTCGCTCCCACTAACTTCACCCAGAGGCCCGCCTGACTCCAGGACACCCCTTCTACTCTCATGTGGCAGAGTCCTCGTAACCCAGACAAGGCTGGGCCCAGGATTCCTGGGGCTCGACCCCCAATCTGGTTGTTGTACTTAGGACAGGGCTCGGGTGTCTCCACTCCGGGGTACTCTCTCTGCTCCGGACGCTTCCCTGACCCATTGATCATCGCATATAGTTCAAAGCAAACACAAGTTATTAAACAGCAAGTCATTAAAAACAAGGAGAAACTGGGGAAGGTGAAAGGAAAAGCCATCACCCCGCTCTGTGGCACGGGGGACCCCAAACAGCTGTGGCAGTTCACAGTCTGTTCCTCACACGTCCCAGGCCCCTGGCCAGGCCCTCGCTGTGCTGCAGGGACGCTGCGGGTCGGACACTCGCTCTGGCGGTGGCCACACGCCCTCAGTGTCTAGGTGGCAGGGCCCCTCCCGCCCGCGGGGGTTACAATACCCCTCCCAGTGCGGCCTGCAAGGCCTCTTGACTGGTGGGGTCTCCCTGTACTGGTCCCGCTGCCCAGGAACCCCCACACTCTGCCCAGCTGCTCCCCGCACCTGGCTCCAGAGGGCTCCAGCCCCAGCCCCACTCTGCCCCCACACAGCTGCTGCTGCTCTTCCCCCCACGCGACTCCCTGGGACGCTCCTCTCCCCTCAGCTCAGCCCTGCTCAGGCAGCTCCAGCTCCCCCGGCCTCCTGACTGCCCCAACACACACAGTCACACTCACCTCCACTGCGCCGACAAACTTCCACCCACCACCACCCCACCCGCACATTCACCTCCACTGCCCGCACAAACTTCCACCCACCCCCACCCACACACTCACCTCCACTGCCCCCACAAACTTCCACCCACACAAACCCCCCCACACACACTCACCTCCACTTCCCCCACAAACTTCCACCCACGGCCACCCCACCCACACACTCACCTCCACTGCCCCCCACAAACTTCCACCCACACCGATCCCCACCCACACTCACCTCCACTGCCCCCACAAACTTCCACCCCCCCACACACACACACACACTCACCTCCACTGCCCGCACAAACTTCCACCCACCCGCACCCACACACTCACCTCCACTGCCCCCACAAACTTCCACCCACCCCCACCCCACCCACACACTCACCTCCACTGCCCCCACAAACTTCTACCCACACACCCCCCCAACTCACTCTCACCTCCACTGCCCCCACAAACTTCCACCTACCCCCACCCACACACTCACCTCCACTGCCCCCACAAACTTCCACCCACACAAACCCCCCCACACACACTCACCTCCACTGCCCCCACAAACTTCCACCCCCACCCCCCACCCACACACTCACCTCCATTGTGCCCCATAAACTTCCACCCACACACACACACTCCTCCCCCACTCCCCAACACACCCATACATACTCTCCCCCAACACACACACACACACACACACACACTGCACTCCCCCCACAACCTCCCTCCCCCATGCACACACACAAAATGTCACTTTTACCGTACACTGGGAATCTGCAGGAAGTTTTGTTTAAATTGTAGGATTCTTTTAGTAAAATCAGTTTCTCCCCTTGCAAGCCATTTCTGAACATTTGTGTGCATTTATAGTAAAGCTACTTAACTGTGGTCAGTGTATCAAACAATTGTGATTAACACAAAAACCATAAAGACGGAATTACTTTTTAAGAAATGGAAAGGACAAAACTCAGAAAATACTAAATTGGAAAATCCCCAATAATAAAAGAGATTTCATAGGGCCCTACATAGGTGTGTACCTTCTTCCTAAACAACTCCCAGGGGTGGGGATGGGCTCAGGGCTCCAGGCTTGATCGATGGAGGGGGAAGCTCTGGGTTTGGGGCTCTGGTCTCCCACAACTGGGTAGAGACTCCAGGATCCGGGCTATAGCACCCAGGGCGGAGGCGGGGAGGGAGGACTCCGGGCTTGTGTCCAGGCTCAAGCCACCAAGAGAGATGAAGGGAAGAGACCTGGTCTTCGGCTGCCATGGGGGGGGATCAGGGCTCCAAGCTTCAGCCGCTGGGGAGGTGGAGGGGAGTGGGGGGGTCTGGGCTCTGCGACTCATCCACAGGAGGGCAGGGAGGGATGTTGGGGCTCTGGACTTCAGCCACAAGAGGGGTGAGGGGGTCAGTGCTCCGGGCTTCAGCCACTGGGGTGATAGCCCCTCCTCCAATGCACTGGCCCCCAGACCCTCTCACCTGCTCCACCAGAGTGAAACCCAGTCCAGCACGTCCCGCTGCAGCTCGCAGACCCCTCAGTACAGCCCCACCTTCACCTGGTCCTGCTCAGGGCAGCTGTCAGGCTCCTTGAATTCAAGTTTGTAAACTACTTTGTGACTCCCCAGGTACAATGTGATATATTCTGTACATGCAAAGTATCAGTCCTTTGTGCAGCCCCTCCGAGAAATCAAAATTCCTAGAGATTTTGGCCGAGTCTCCCAGTGTTGCTAATGGTACCAGCGTCTGTCTGAATGTCTATGTGTGTGTGTGTGTGTGTGTGTATGCATAAGTTTATTGTGATGTCATGTGTGACAAGAGCAAAGACCGTTCTGGTTCAGCATTCTTGCCCTGCCTTCAGTCTGCCAACTTGCTTGGTTGACAATGGCTGGTGAACCCAGGAGCTGATAGACGTGTACTATCCATCTGTCAACAACTTCTTGAATCAGCTATTTCCACAGGTTTTCGAAAGAAGATGAGATTTTACAAAAGGTAATTCCCAGATTCTTTTCCTGCTCCTTAGATCACACATGACAGGTTGTTGCCTCCTTCATAGATTCATAGATTCTAGGACTGGAAGGGACCTCGAGAGGTCATTGAGTCCAGTCCCCTGCCCTCATGGCAGGACCAAATACTGTCTAGACCATCCTGGATAGATATTTATCTAGCCTACTCTTAAATATCTCCAGAGATGGAGATTCCACAACCTCCCTAGGCAGTTTATTCCAGTGTTTACTGAACAAGTTTTCTCCCTCCTCCTTATGACACCCTTTTAGATACCTGAAAACTGCTATCATGTCCCCTCTCAGTCTTGTCTTTTCCAAACTAAACAAACCCAATTCTTTCAGCCTTCCTTCATAGGTCATGTTCTCAAGACCTTTAATCATTCTTGTTGCTCTTCTCTGGACCCTCTCCAATTTCTCCACATCTTCCTTGAAATGTGGTGGCCAGAACTGGACACAATACTCCAGTTGAGGCCTAACCAGCGCAGAGTAGAGCGCAAGAATGACTTCTTATGTCTTGCTCACAACACACCTGTTAATGCATCCCAGAATCATGTTTGCTTTTTTTGCAACAGCATCACACTGTTGACTCATATTTAGCTTGTGGTCCCCTATAACGCCTAGATCCCTTTCTGCCGTACTCCTTCCTAGACAGTCTCTTCCCATTCTGTATGTGTGAAACTGATTGTTCCTTCCTAAGTGGAGCACTTTGCATTTGTCTTTGTTAAACTTCATCCTGTTTACCTCAGACCATTTCTCCAATTTGTCCAGTTCATTTTGACCAGCCTCCCCGGCCCACTCACTGCTGTGCGGGGCTGTAAGTGTGTCCATTGCTGGACAGCAGGAATTCCTGCCCATTTCCCTTCCGGCTGGAGCAGGATTGGAGTGTGTTTGTGTTAATGACATTGCTGTAGATTGTTGTTCGTTCCCCATCTTGACAATTCAGACAGTCCCTTTCCCATTCAGCCCCAAACATTTATCATCCAGGAGTAAGATCCCCAAATAATGAGACTGTCTTAACCAAACAAAGAGTAAATTAGGAGCAGGGGGCGTGTGCGCGCATAGGGGGTGGGGGGATATTTTCAAATTCTGAGCCCTTAGCGGGAAGTCTGATGCCCCCCCCCATGATTGTTTGACCTAGGGATGTAAATAGTGGTTAAAACGATTAACCGGTTAGAATTATATCATTTAACTCGTTAACCATTTTACCTCAGGTCTCTCCAGCGGGCCGGCACAGGGCAGCCGGGGCTGGGGTCCCACCGACCAGGTACGGCAGGGTCTGCTCCAGGCTGCCTTGGCTGCCGCAGACAGGGCTGGAGCCACTCCAGCGTGGCTCTGTCCGGGATCCTGCCTGCCCACCGGCGTGGGGCTGCCCACCCCCCCAGCCCACTGCGGCCGGGACTCCTCTGGCCCAGGGGGGCTGGCCGGTCGGCGGGGTTAACTGGCAAGGTCCGGTTAACCGGTAAGCAAACCAGTAAACCCAGTACTTCCTGGTTCACCTTTGATATCCCTGGTTTGACCATGTCTAGGAAAAAAGCTTCCCAGTGGCTGCTGGGCGGGGCAGCCCCTCCCAATCTCCTACCCCATGGGCTGGGGGAGCTGCCATTGTATCTCTGCCCATCCCCCTCCCTCCTCCTGCCCTCTGGCTCTGCCCTCCCCAGCCAGTCTCTGCTTGTTCCATAGTCTCCCTCCAGCCCCCCCACAGCCCCTCCCCCACATCCCCCCTTTTCTTCCCTTTATCGGACACTCAGAGCTTCCCTCTAGTCCAGCTCTGCTCCCCTGAGCCCCAGAATTCTCCCCCTGCCCCGATACCTGTGTGTTCCCCCAGCCTCCCTCCAGCGCCCCACATCCCCCGGCCCCCTCCCGCCCCCTGCATCCCTGTTCCCCAATTCCTACCCCCTCCCACATCCCCGGTCACCCCCCTCCCACATCCCTGCTCACCCCCTACCACATCCCTGTTCCCCAATTCCTACCCCCTCCCACATCCCTGTTCCCCAATTCCTACCCCCTCCCACATCCCTGCTCACCCCCCTCCCACATCCCTGTTCCCCAATTCCTGCCCCCTCCCAGATCCCTGGTCACCCCCCTCCTACATCCCTGTTCCCCAATTCCTACCCCCTCCCACATCCCCGGTCACCCCCCCCCACATCCCTTTTCCCCAATTCCTGCCCCCTCCCAGATCCCCGGTCACCCCCCTCCCGCCCCCTACCACATTCCCCTTCCCCCTCCTGCCCCCTCCCACATCCCTGCTCACCCCCCTCCCACATCCCTGTTCCCCAATTCCTGCCCCCTCCCAGATCCCTGGTCACCCCTCTCCCACATCCCTGCTCACCCCCTACCACATCCCTGTTCCCCAATTCCTACCCCCTCCCACATCCCCGGTCACCCCCCTCCCTCCCCCTCCCACATCCCTGTTCCCCAATTTCTGTCCCCTCCCAGATCCCCGGTCATCCCCCTCCCGCCCCCTGCATCCCTGTTCCCCAATTCCTGCCCCCTCCCACAACCCCGGTCACCCCCCTCCCGCCCCCTACCACATTCCCCTTCCCCCTCCTGCCCCCTCCCACATCCCTGCTCACCCCCCTCCCACATCCCTGTTCCCCAATTCCTGCCCCCTCCCACATCCCCCGTCACTCCTCTCCCGCCCTCTCCCACATCACCCTTCCCCCTCCCCCTTCCTGCCCCCTCCCACATCCCTGGTCACTCCCCTCCTGCATCCCTGTTCCCCAATTCCTGCCCCCTCCCACAACCCTTCCCCCTCCCCCCGGCTCCCCACATGTCGCTGCCCCGCCCCCACCCCCTGCAAACCCTGGGCGCTGCAGCCGCTTCCCTCTGCCCGAGGCCGGGACTCGCAGCTCGCCCCGCTGGGAGCAGCCTGGGCCCCCCGCCCCGCACAGGCTGCACCGGGAGCAGCTCCCTGCGGGGGGCAGGTCTCCCCTTCTCCCCACGTGGGGCACTGCCGGGGGGGCTCGGGGTCCCAGTCAGGGGGGCCGGGCCGGGGTCTCTGCCCGGGGAGAGTCTCGGTGGGGGGGGAGGCAGTGGGAATGTCCCTCCCCCGCCTGCAGCCAGGGCTCGGGGGGCCCCAGCGGCAGCAGCCGAGGCCCGGGGGGCTGGCAAGGCAGCGCCCGCAATTCACTCCTCCTGCTGGGCTGGGCCCCGGCTCGCTCCGCCCGGCGCCTCCTGGGCCCTGGCGAGCTGGAGTCGCTGGGTCTGGCCGGGGGGTCTGGCTCTTATTCATGTCTTGTGGCGTCACCCCCGGCCCCCAGCAGGGACATGGGGCCAAGGGGTCCATGCCCAGGGTCCCAGGGATTTCAAAGGCGCCGGGCCGAGGGGATCGATCTGTGTTTTTAAATAAAAATGAAGATACAAAATGTCACTAGATCAGTCGATGCCACAACTTATGCCTAGTGGGTGACAGACCCCCCGTCCCCCGCTGGTGCACACAGCCAGAGATGCCCCAAGGCCGACCAACAACCGTGGTCTGGTGCCACCCCACTACCCCGCCCACAGACCCATGGGGCTTCCCCCCACAAGCCTCCAGGCCCCAGTGTGGCCCACCACTCCACAATCCCCCACCGACTGTCCTCCTCGCCCCAAGCCAGGGTGCAGCCACCCCACCCAGCTGTGCCACCCGACAGCCCCTCCCCCCACAGCCCCCCACAGCCATGCTGTGTCCCCCTGGGGGCAGCCATGCTGCTGCCCCTCACTACCTCCCAGCCCAACAGCCACAGCCATGCCATTGACCCAAGCCCCCGATCCAAGTCCCCTATAGCCTCTCCCTCCCCCAGGCCCCTCCCAGACCCAGGCCCCATCCGTACAACCCAATCGCCCCCTGCCAACAACCCCCCTCTCCTCTCCCACAGCACCGATCCATCCCCTACCCTCCCACACCACACAGACCCCTCCACCTCCCAGCTGTGCCACCCCCCCACCCCGAGCCAGACCACCAACCCCGTCAGACACCCTCCCCTGCTGGTGCACCAAGGTCTCCCCAAGACCGACAACAGCTATGAATTAAAACCCCACAGTGTTTGTTGGGGCTACTGGAGCCGTGGGACCTACCTGGAGATGCTGAAATCTCACTCTTGTCTCTCTCCTCCTGCCCCCATCTCCAAGCCAGGCACTGGGCAGTTCAGTGGTGAAGTGATGAACTGATGATCATCAGTTTGTTTTATGATGGGGGGAGGGGGGAGGTTTAAACTATTTCCCTGGATCAAGTCTCCCTTGGTGTAGTAAGTGAAGGCCCTGATAAAGGCTCAGGATGAGGCCTGAGGCCTGAACTAAAGTAATGCTCAAGACTTTGCTAACATAAAGCAAAGTTAAGCTGTGAGCAAGAGGCAGGCCCTGCTCACAGAAGCTGGCAAGGAAAGGGCTGATGTTGCATAAATATATATCCACTTAGCATAGTTACAGTATAAACATGGTACCAAGACACACTATACCGAAACATTCCACAGATAACATGGAACAGGCCGACCCATCCCAATGACAGGGGCAAAAGGGTAAAATGATGGATAGAGTTGTTTTGATCCAACCAACAGGTACAAGGTGTGAGGCGGCACTTTACTACGTAGGGAGGTTGTACCTTGCTACGTGGAGGGGTTGCACCTCAATACGTCAGGAGTGATATGTAACTTTGTCATAACTATAAAGGGAAGGGTGACAGCTCTCCTGTGTACAGTGCTATGGAATCCCTCCTAGCCAGAGACTCCAAATCCTTTTACCTGTAAAGGGTTAAGAAGCTCGGGTAACCTGGCTGACACCTGACCCCAAGGACCAATAAGGGGACAAGATACTTTCAAATCTTGGGGGGGGAAAGGCTTTTGTGTGTGTCCTTTGTTTAAGGGGTTGTTCGCTCTTGGGACTGAGAGGGACCAGACATCAATCCAGGTTCTCCCCATCTTTCTAAACAAGTCTCTCTTATTTCAAAATTGTAAGTAAAAGCCAGGCAAGGCATCTTAGATTTACTTTGTTTTTCTCAACTTGTAAATGTACCTTTTACTAGAGTGCTTATCTTTGTTTGCTATACTTTGAACCTAAGACAGAGGGGATTCCTCTGAGCTCTTTAAGTTTGATTACCCTGTAAAGTTATTTTCCATACTGATTTTACAGAGATGATTTTTACCTTTTTCTTTAATTAAAAGCCTTCTTTTTAAGAACCTGATTGATTTCTCCTTGTTTTAAGATCCAAAGGGGGTTTGATTCTGTATTCACCAGGAGTTGGTGAAAGGAAGGAGGGGGGAAGGGTCAATTTCTCCTTGTTTAAGATCCAAGGAGTTTGGATCTGTATTCACCAGGGAATTGGTGAAAGGTTTCTCAAGGCTTCCCAGGGAGGGAATTCTTGAGATGGTGGCAGCGGACCAGAGCTAAGCTGGTAGATAAGCTTAGAAGTTTTCATGCAGGCCCCTACATTTGTACCCTAAAGTTCAAAGTGGGGATACAGCCTTGACATGGTGGCACAGCGGTGGGATCGTTTTAAACCCAAAAGCCAGTAAGAGATTTTTTTCCCCTTCTAGCTGCTTGGAGAGCAGAGCTGAAGGTAGATGCATATCTTATCTCTCCTTGCCTGAAGGCAGAGGTGTTAAGTTTTTTTAACAAGGTCCTTTGTTAAGAGAACGGTTCAATAAGTGAGCAAACTTTGATCTGGTAAAGGTAATTTACAAGCTGAATTGTTTTTTTTTCTTTTTACATCCTCGGAAGTAGCTAGTTAGAAAGTCTCTGTTAACACAGCAGCACTCAGCAGGAGCCTGAGCTAAATACATCCCAGTTTCAGTCAACTGCAGAGGGTGTGACCCAGCACAAGAAAACAGGAAAATGACTACCAAAGAAGCAGCTAACAAAATAGAACTGGCCAAACTAGAAGCAGAAGAAAATGAAAGAAAACATCAAAGACTGCTTCAAATTAAAAAACTTGAAGAGGAGGCCCACAAGAGAGAGATGGAGCTGGAAAAAGCCAAAGAAAAAGCCAAAGAGGAGGCCCGCAAGAGAGAGATGGAGCTGGAAAAAGCCAAACATGACAGAGAAGAGAAAGCCAAACAGGAGGCCCATGAAAGAGAAGAAAAAGCCAAACAGGAGGCCCATAAAAGAGAGATGGAGCTGAAAGAAAAAGAGATGGAACTGGAAGCAGCAAGGACTAGGCAGGGTGCATCAGACCATCCTAACAACTCCTCTCCAGGTACCACTTCCCATCCCAGGAAATTCCCCACCTACAAGGCAGGCGATGATACTGAGGCCTTCTTAGAAAATTTTGAAAGGGCCTGCCTTGGATACGACATCCCTCCAACCCAGTACATGGTAGAGCTGAGGCCGCAGCTCAGTGGACCCTTAGCAGAGGTGGCGGCTGAAATGCCTAAGGAACACATGAACAGTTATGAACTTTTTAAAAACAAGGCCAGAATCAGAATGGGGCTAACACCTGAGCATGCCCGTCGGCGGTTCAGAGCCCTAAGGTGGAAACCTGATGTGTCATTTACCCGACATGCCTACCACATTGGGAAAAATTGGGATGCCTGGATATCAGGAGCAAATGTTAAATCTACGGAAGAGTTGCCCTTCCTATTGCAAATGGAGCAGTTTTTAGAGGGTGTTCCTGAGGAAATAGAAAGGTACATCCTAGATGGGAAGCCCAAAACTGTAACCGAGGCGGGGGAGATTGGAGCCAAATGGGTGGAGGTGACAGAAAAGAAAAAAGCTAGTAGCAGTTGGAGCGAATATCAGAAGGGGCAAGCCGAAACAAAACCTTATCACCGGGGACAACCCAAGGCCCCACCCACATCCCAAGGGAAACCCCAGACGCCTTCTCACCCCACCACACCAGTCTCCATCAACCAACATCGCCCCGGTGATACCTTAGCAGGGCGATGTTTTAAATGTAATGAACTGGGGCATATAAAGGCTCACTGCCCCAAGAACCCCAACCGATTACAGTTCATTACACCCCAATCACACCAAAGAACCCCAGACCCAGATGCCTCTCTCATACCCTCGGAGCGAAGGGAAACCTTGAGAGTGGGCGGAAAGAAGGTTATCGCTTGGAGGGACACTGGGGCACAAGTGTCAACTATCCACCAATCCCTAGTGGACCCCAAACTCATCAACCCTGAGGCTACAGTGACAATTCAACCCTTCGTGTCACAGTCTGTAACCTTGCCTACAGCCCAGTTGCATGTCCAGTACAAGGGCTGGTCAGGAATGTGGACTTTTGCAGTCTATGACAATTATCCCATTCCCATGCTGCTGGGGGAAGACTTGGCCAACCATGTGAAGCTAGCCAAGAGGGTGGGAATAGTCACCCGCAGCCAGGCTAAGCAAGCTTTCACCCCCATCCCTGTTCCTGAGCCGTCCACCAGGGCCCCGTCTGTGTTACCGGAGACCCAAACACAGGTGGTGGAACCGGATCCCCTGCCAACGACTGCAACAGCCGTAGTGGATCCAATCCCAGAGACCCAGCCAAAGCCAGTCCCAGAACCGGAACTGGCAACGCAACCAGCACCAGAACCATTGCCAGCACTGAGTCCAGCGCTTGCAACCCCGTCTACAACTCCAATGCCACAGGGCACCAGCGAGCCTAAACTGGCGGAAGCAGCAGATAACCCTACCCAAGAGGCTCAGCCAGAGCCTGAAATACCACATAGTGCACCAGCGGACAGTGGTTCACAGTCAATGGAAAAAGCCCCAGCACCTGCATCGCTTCCAGAGGGACCAAGCCCCAGTCCACAGTCCAAGGAGGAACTGATGTCTCCAGCATCAAGGGAACAGTTCCAGGCCGAGCAGGAAGCAGATGACAGCCTTCAAAAAGCTTGGGCGGCGGCACGGAGCACCCCACCGCCTCTCAGCTCTTCTAACCGATCCCGGTTTGTTGTAGAAAAAGGACTTTTATACAAGGAGACTCTTTCTGGTGGGCACCAGGAAGACTGGCATCCTCAAAGACTGTTGGTAGTTCCCACTAAGTATCGGGTAAAGCTCTTGAGCTTAGCCCATGATCATCCCAGTGGCCATTCTGGGGTGAACAGAACCAAAGACCGGTTGGGGAAGTCCTTCCACTGGGAGGGAATGGGCAAGGACGTTGCTAATTATGTCCGGTCTTGTGAGGTGTGCCAACGAGTGGGAAAGCCCCAAGACCAGGTTAAAGCCCCTCTCCAGCCACTACCCATAATTGAGGTCCCATTTCAGCGAGTAGCTGTGGATATTCTGGGTCCTTTCCCAAAGAAGACACCCAGAGGAAAGCAGTACGTACTGACTTTCATGGATTTTGCTACCCGATGGCCGGAAGCTGTACCCTTAAGCAACACCAAGGCTAAAAGTGTGTGCCAGGCATTAGCAGACATTTTTGCCAGGGTAGGTTGGCCCTCCGACATCCTTACAGATTCGGGAACTAATTTCCTGGCAGGGAACATGAAAAACCTGTGGGAAGCTCATGGGGTGAATCACTTGGTTGCCACCCCTCATCACCATCAAACCAATGGTCTGGTGGAGAGGTTTAATGGAACTTTGGGGGCCATGATACGTAAATTCGTAAATGAACACTCCAATGATTGGGACCTAGTGTTGCAGCAGTTGCTTTTTGCCTACAGGGCTGTACCACATCCCAGTTTAGGGTTTTCACCATTTGAACTTGTGTATGGCCGCGAGGTTAAGGGGCCATTACAGTTGGTGAAGCAGCAATGGGAGGGGTTTACGCCTTCTCCAGGAACTAACATTCTAGACTTTGTAAGCAACCTACAAAACACCCTCCGACACTATTTAGCCCTTGCTAAAGAAAACCTAAAGGATGCTCAGGAAGAGCAAAAGGCCTGGTATGATAAACATTCCAGAGAACGGTCCTTCAAAGTAGGAGACCAAGTCATGGTCTTAAAGGCGCTCCAGGCCCATAAAATGGAAGCGTCGTGGGAAGGACCATTCACGGTCCAGGAGCGCCTAGGAGCTGTTAACTATCTCATAGCCTCCCCCACCTCCAACATAAAGCCTAAGGTATACCATGTTAATTCTCTTAAGCCCTTTTATTCTAGAGAATTAAATGTTTGCCAGTTTACAGCCCAGGAAACTGATGACGCGGAGTGGCCTGCAGGTGTCTACTATGAAGGAAAAAGGAATGGTGGCGTGGAAGAGGTGAACCTCTCCACGACCCTGGGACGTCTGCAGCGACAGCAGATAAAGGAGCTGTGCACAAGCTTTGCACCGATTTTCTCAGCCACTCCAGGACGGACCGAACGGGCATACCACTCCATTGACACAGGTAATGCTCACCCAATTAGAACCCCACCCTACCGGGAGTCACCTCATGCCCAAGCGGCTATACAAAGGGAGATCCAGGACATGCTACAGATGGGTATAATCCGCCCCTCTAGCAGTGCATGGGCATCTCCAGTGGTTCTAGTTCCCAAACCAGATGGGGAAATACGCTTTTGCGTGGACTACCGTAAGCTAAATGCTGTAACTCGTCCTGACAACTATCCAATGCCACGCACAGATGAGCTATTGGAAAAATTGGGACATGCCCAATTCATCTCTACTTTAGACTTAACCAAGGGGTACTGGCAAGTACCACTAGATGAACCTGCTAAGGAAAGGTCCGCCTTCGTCACCCAGGCAGGGGTGTATGAATTCAATGTACTCCCTTTCGGGTTGCGAAATGCACCCGCCACCTTCCAAAGACTTGTAGATGGTCTCTTAGCGGGATTGGGAGAATCTGCCGTTGCCTATCTCGATGATGTGGCCATTTTTTCTGATTCATGGACAGAACACCTGGAGCACCTGAAAAAAGTCTTCGAGCGCATCCGGCAGGCAGGACTAACTGTTAAGGCTAAAAAGTGTCAAATAGGCCAAAACAGAGTGGCGTACCTGGGACACCAGGTGGGTCAAGGAACTATAAATCCCCTACAGGCCAAAGTGGATGCTATCCAAAAGTGGCCTGTTCCAAAGTCAAAGAAACAGGTCCAATCCTTCTTAGGCTTGGCCGGATATTATAGGCGATTTGTACCACACTACAGCCAAATCGCCGCCCCGCTGACAGACCTAACCAGAAAGAAACAGCCAAATGCAGTTCAGTGGACTGATAAGTGTCAAAAGGCCTTTAACCAGCTTAAGGCAACACTCATGTCTGACCCTGTGCTAAGGGCCCCAGACTTTGACAAACCGTTCCTAGTAACCACAGATGCGTCCGAGCGAGGCGTGGGAGCAGTTTTAATGCAGGAAGGACCGGATCAAGAATTCCATCCTGTCGTGTTTCTCAGCAAGAAACTGTCTGAGAGGGAAAGCCACTGGTCAATCAGCGAAAAGGAATGCTACGCCATTGTGTACGCGCTGGAAAAGCTACGCCCATATGTTTGGGGACGGCGGTTCCAACTACAAACAGACCATGCTGCGCTACAGTGGCTTCATACCGCCAAGGGAAATAACAAAAAACTTCTTCGGTGGAGTTTAGCTCTCCAAAATTTTGATTTTGAAATACAACACATTTCGGGAGCTTCTAACAAAGTGTCTGATGCACTCTCCCGGGAAAGTTTCCCAGAGTTAACTGGTTAACAATTGTTCTTAAAATAAAACATATTGTTAGTTTTTATATAATCAGTAGTATGTCTAAAGGTACATGTGTTTTATTAACTCTGTTTTCTCCTAGAGCTCCAGGAAGAAATCACAGCCAGTGTGGAACCGGACGTCCAACACTATCTGTGATTTGGGGGGCGTGTCATAACTATAAAGGGAAGGGTGACAGCTCTCCTGTGTACAGTGCTAGGGAATCCCTCCTAGCCAGAGACTCCAAATCCTTTTACCTGTAAAGGGTTAAGAAGCTCGGGTAACCTGGCTGACACCTGACCCCAAGGACCAATAAGGGGACAAGATACTTTCAAATCTTGGGGGGGGGAAGGCTTTTGTGTGTGTCCTTTGTTTAAGGGGTTGTTCGCTCTTGGGACTGAGAGGGACCAGACATCAATCCAGGTTCTCCCCATCTTTCTAAACAAGTCTCTCTTATTTCAAAATTGTAAGTAAAAGCCAGGCAAGGCATCTTAGATTTACTTTGTTTTTCTCAACTTGTAAATGTACCTTTTACTAGAGTGCTTATCTTTGTTTGCTATACTTTGAACCTAAGACAGAGGGGATTCCTCTGAGCTCTTTAAGTTTGATTACCCTGTAAAGTTATTTTCCATACTGATTTTACAGAGATGATTTTTACCTTTTTCTTTAATTAAAAGCCTTCTTTTTAAGAACCTGATTGATTTCTCCTTGTTTTAAGATCCAAAGGGGGTTTGGATCTGTATTCACCAGGAGTTGGTGAAAGGAAGGAGGGGGGAAGGGTCAATTTCTCCTTGTTTAAGATCCAAGGAGTTTGGATCTGTATTCACCAGGGAATTGGTGAAAGGTTTCTCAAGGCTTCCCAGGGAGGGAATTCTTGAGATGGTGGCAGCGGACCAGAGCTAAGCTGGTAGATAAGCTTAGAAGTTTTCATGCAGGCCCCTACATTTGTACCCTAAAGTTCAAAGTGGGGATACAGCCTTGACAAACTTGTTTGTACCCGTGTATAAGAATGTATCCCTGGGGTGGTGTTTTTGTCCGGCCACGGGGGCAGTGGAAAGTCCCGCCACTGAGCCGGGTCCTTGCCAAGAGGCACTTTCTCGTAGTATGCCAGGTAGACTAAGTAATCTACGGGGAACTGCCATTGTGTCCGAGATCGCAATAAACCTAGTCGAAGTGACTTTGCATCTTACTAGACTCTGTGGTTATTGGGGGTTCTCTTCGGGTTTGCTGGGTCAGCTATCTGTGCAGAGCTGGGGCAGCACAAAGAGGGAATACACGCACGCAGCTGAGTGATATCAACACAGGAGAAAGCAGAGCACCACACCGGTAGCATCTGAAAACACTTGGCAGCTCAGTCACCATTTCAGCTAGAGCAGAGCTGGGCACTGGGCCACCCGGGGCCTTTAACACCACAGCCCTGGGGAGGGGGTGCTGAGATGGACCATCCAGTGAGGAACACAAGTCCTTCTACCCTCCACCACACCGTAGTTTGGAACTGCTGCTGACGGCTCCCCCCATCCATGGTAACTTTTATCCCCTCTGCCTCCCTCTATCTGGGGGTTTTCCCTTCTGCACCTACCTGGCAGGGCAGGCCGCCCCCCACCCCAGTCTGAACCCCTGAGCTTGTCCCAGTTTTGTCCCTCTGCCCATCCCTCCCCTCCGATTTCCCCCCTTCAGGGGGATTTTCCCTGCCTTTGATTGCAGGGAGCAGATTCTGATGGCGCGTGAGGGCAGCAACTTGCAGATGTTACTGAGCATGTGAGAAGAACATTAGAAGATAAGAACGGTCAGACTGGGTCAGACCAAAGGTCCATCTAGCCCAGTGTCCTGTCTGCTGACAGCGGCCAGTGCCAGGTGCCCCAGAGGGAATGAACAGACAGGAATCATCCAGTGACCCATCCCCTGTCCCCCATTCCCAGCTTCTGACAGACAGAGGTTAGGGACACCATCCCTGCCCATCCCAGGTTACAGCCATTGATGGACCTGGCTTCCATGAACCCATCTAGTTCCCCTTTGACCACAGGACCCTGCTCAGGATCAGTGAAGTTGCAAGTTCTAATAGGAAACAGCTTCTGATACAAGGGCAGCTCCTCTTCCTCCTCCCCTCCCATGGGGATGAGCAGCCCCCACAACTGCCACTCTGTCCCAGCTCCTTCAACCCATTGCCCCCTTCAGCCTCCCCTCAAATGTCCCCTTCCCCCCATCGCCCCCTTCAGCCTCCTCCAACTGCCCCCCATCGCCCCGTTCAGCCTCCTTCAACTGTTCCCTTCCCCTCACCGCACCTGGTCACCTTCACGCCCCCGTTGCCCTCTTCAGCCTCCGGCAACTTCCCCCCACTGCCCTGGCTCCACCACTCTCAGGTTCCCTTCCCCGCAACCATCTGCTCCCTTGCCATGGGTAAGAGGGGCAGAAAATGCTTTTGAAAAAACCTTTTGCAAAGTAAAAATAAAACAAACCAAACAACCCCCTCCCTTGCTTTGTGCTGGGTGCACAGCTGTGGGCTTGTGTGTGTGTGTGTGTGGGGGGCGGTGTTGTTCTGAGCACACTCAGTTCAGGGAAGGGGTGGAGTTGGCCAAAGGGGCAGGTGGAATCTTTAGCAGAGAATTCCTTTCTCCATTCTGTTAGCTAAGCATTGCTGTTAAATGTCAGCCGACGAATGCAGCATTTGAAGCAATCTGACTCTAAATCCCCTGCCCTCTCGGTTGCTGCAGTTCTCACACCCTCTGCTCTTGTGATGTCACCACATGACATGGTGTCTTATTCCCATAGTGTCTTATATATTAGCCAGGACCATAGTTTATAAGGTAAAAACTGAAGCATAACTCCTTCCCTTCCCCGTTTTGACTTAGGAAAAATAAATCCTGTCCCCTCCCCCAGCCCCAGCCCAGCCCCACCAGAGCTGCTGCGGCCAGGAGACAGGTGCTCTCTCACCTGGCCCTGAGCTGCTGTGGTGAGAGAGGGCTGGGGGGAGTCCTCTCTCCCTCGGGCAACCTGCTCCCCAAACCCCTCATTCCGAGCCCCAGCCCAGAGCCTGCATCCCCAGCCGGAGCCCTCACCCCCCTGCACCCCAACCCTCTGCTCCAGCCCTGAGCCCCTCATTCCCAGCCCTACCGCAGAGCCCACACCCCCAGCCGGAGCTCCCTCCCCCTGCACCACAACCCTCTGCCCTAGCCCTGAGCCCCTCATTCCTAGCCCCATCCCAAAGCCCGCTCCCCCAGCCAGAGCCCTCACCCCCTGCACCCCAACCCTCTGCCCTAGCCCTGAGCCCCTCATTCCCAGCCCCACCCCAGAGCCCACACCCCAACCCTCTGCCCCACTTCAGCCCCCTCCCACACTCTGAACCCTTCAGCCTCACCCCTGCCACACACCGTCCATGTGCAGAATGAATTTTGTGATGTGCAGCAATATACAGGTGATGTGTCACATAACAAAATTGCACATATTGGTGCACATCACAAAATTCATTCCGCACACGGACATACAAAATGTGAGGAAACACTGCTCCTGACTTTCAACCTATCTGAGACATCTTGAATTTCATACAGTGACTGATCAGAATAAAGTGCTCTCAAGTGAGCTACAGACCAACAGTGGTTCATAGGAATTATTCAGCAAGTATTTTAGAAGACCTAGACCATTAGAGGAAATCATGACCTGCTAAGAGACAATTAATGGAGAGAAGCAGCAAGATTAATCCTATACATTGGATTGGTTGTGACTTATTTGCCTGATTTGAAAAGAGGCCAAAAGGACCTGAGTCTCCTCGCTGGCGATAGCCCCCTGCTCGGCCAATCAGCACTGAGACTCTGAGGGGCGGGAGGCTGAGAGGTCTCACCAGATGTCCCAAAGGACGGCCCAGGTCACCATCAGAGGGGATCACTCTCAGACCCAGCCTCACCTCTTTGTGAGGACCTCCCGCAATGAGAGCACCCCCCACCCCATCCACAGTCCACACACACACCCCTTCTTGGTAGAGGGAGGGAAGCCGGGGAAAGGGGAAAAAGAAGCAAGAGAAGAGGAGAAAGGAGGGAGGAAAGAGGAAAAGGGAAACCAAAAAGGATAAACCCCAATGTCCCCAGGGATTCTAAGCGTCAAAGTCCTAGGCAGGAAATCAAATTCGGCCACCTTAAGCCAGTGTTTTCTGGGTTTAGAGTGCTGCCTGCACCAGGGGGATCAGACTGAACAGGTTCCAAACCTCTCTGGGCCTCTTACCTTGGAAAAGGGAAGTTTGTTTTCGGCACAATCAGTGGTAGGAAAGGAGAAAACTCCACAGAGGTTCCTCCCCATGCTCACATCCGTGAATCCTAATTCTCTCTCAGTCCTCGAGGAGAGACCTCGCGAAGGAGATTTGCGGCAGCAAAGTCGGGGGGGGTCTCAGAGACTGGCCTGGCCCTGCACCTCTGTCCTGCACGGCTGATGTCAGGGTCTCTCTGTGAGGTCACCCCCTCCCCACCACCTTTGCCCAATAGGCCGAGTTCCTGCAACAGGCCTTTTTGATGTCACTGCCACCCCCACCCCTCCCCTCCAAGCTGATGTCCTGCCCCTGGCCAGCCTCATTTGGTGTTTGTTTCCCCTGGATCTAGGGTTGCCAACTTGCTGGCCCAACAAAACTGACCACCCTTGTCCCGCCCCGTCAAGGATGGAATGCAAGGCTGAGTTCACTCACCAACCCCCTGAAACATGTCAGTGCCCCAGAGAAAACCGGACCCCTGCTATTGGAAGGAAATGCTGGAGATCTGAATGGGAAAGGGACTGTCTGAATTGTCAAGATGGGGAACGAACAACAATCTACAGCAATGTCATTAACACAAACACACTCCAATCCTGCTCCAGCCGGAAGGGAAATGGGCAGGAATTCCTGCTGTCCAGCAATGGACACACTTACAGCCCCGCACAGCAGTGAGTGGGCCGGGGAGGCTGGTCTGAGCAAACAATGTGAAGTGATAATTCACTAAGAGAATCATAGTGTAGGGAAGCCAGTGGCCATCAGGTAGCTGTGGCTGAGGGGTTAAGGTGCTGGACTAGAAATCCCTTGGGGCTTCCCACGTAGATTTGAATCTCCATGCCAACTCCGGAAGCATTGAACTGTTGTCATTGCTGTAGTCTCAGTGCTGGCGCATCCCTAGTGCCAACTGGAGGTAGATCTGGTCTCACTCTCAGGCTGTCTACACTTAAAATGCTCCTGTAGTACTTTGGAGTAGACAGTTGCTACAGTGACTGGTGAGGTTTTCCTATTGCTCTAGCTGCACTGACAGAACACAGAGACTGAATTCCCACCCCACCTGCATAGGAGCTCTCAGCAGTTTAATTGTTCTGCAGCCAGCTTCCCATTAGAAATGCTGTTGTGGGACATTCCCAGACCTGGGCATCTACCAAGGACAGAATTTGAAGAGCAAACCTGGCTCCTCCCACCAGGAGGGATTGGAGTGTTTTGTCCCTTGTGACGGGTTGGATCACAGAAAGCCCCTTGGGAGCTGCCAACCGATGTGCCAAGACTACTTCTGCCCCTGCTTTCCTGCCCTGGCAGCTCAGGACCCCAGAACCCTGTCTTGTTGAGCCAGACACGCCCGTCTGCTCCAACACAGACCCAGGGTCTGAATTACTTGCCCAAAGCTGCAGGCTTAACCTGAAAGCAGCTCACAGAAGCTCAGGTTCAGCTGTTTGTCCTCTGTGACCCTAAATCCTTTTCATAGTCCCTGCTTTCCAGGCTACGGTTCCCTAGGCTCTAGGTGTGGCCACCAGCCTCCGTTCCCAGCTATAGGGCCTGGCTTTTGGCTGTATTAAACTGCATTTGTTTTACTAATCCCATTTTATCAAACTATCCAGGCTGCTCTGTACAACTGCCCCATCATTAGCATTATTTACCACTCCTCCAAGCTGTGTTAGCCACAGACTTTATCAGCAGTGATTTTATATTTACTTCCAGATGGTTAATTACAAAGTTGAATAGTGAGGGGGCTACAGCCAATCCCTGTGGAGCCTCGTTAACAGCTCCCCCATTCAGTGATGATGCCCCATGGACAGGTACAAGGTCAGACTTGGGGTCACCCATCAGGAGAAGGGGAGCAGGGGGATTATTTTACTACTGTTTTATAATGCACCTAATTTTTTTATTCACAGGCTCCACCTACAGTGTCTGTCACTCTTGTACCTGGGCCCTTCTGGGACAATTCTCGTCTCATTTACACTGGAGCCAATCCAAAGAGAATCCAGGCCATCCCTCCCAGCCTGCCCATGACTGCTGTCTGTGGAGATCTAGCCCAGGGAACAGCCTCACTCCACCATGGTTGGGCTGGTTCCCTGATTTTTTTGCTTTTGTGGAAACACTTCCAATGGCCTTTCCCCTTCCCGGTCCTGCACATGCTGCCCTGGTTGGGCAGATCCCATCTGTCCAGGGCTTGCCCCTGTCACCTCCACCTTTCCACTCGGGATTTAGAGTAATCCAACAAATCCCCTTCTTTTATTAGCATTGTGTACAGGCCCCACTCAGGGATCAGCCCCATTGTGCCAGGTGCCGTCCACATACAGAACAAACAGACACTCTCTGTCCCACAGAGCTGCAATCTGCCTGCTTCCCGTCTGCCGGCAGGAACCGCCCTTTGCTGCGGCTTGGACCTGCTTCCACTGCTCCCTGGGGGATTGGCAGTTTCACTGGCTCAGGCTGCGTTGCCCCTTGCTGCCTCATCCGAGCCAGCTCAGACACCGTCTAGGGCTCTTCTGAAAGGTCTTTGTGTAAAATCCCAATGCAAGCATCCGCTTCTCCCCGAGACGCTCCCCACGGCCACGGGAGACAGAGCTCGCCCCCTCCCCCCGCGCGGGGATTGTGGCTGGGTCAGTCTGGGCCCCCGAGAGCGAGATGTCAACACTTGGCTTCAGCGCCAAAGGGTTTGACCCGAGCCCCGCTCCAGCCGCAGCTCCAGAGCCAGGACAAGCGAGGGCACGTTGGGGGGGAGGTGTTACAGGTGCTGCCGGCGACCTTTACATCCAAAGCCATCTGTCCTCATGGCACTGGCCTCTCCTTGCACCCCACACAATGCTCCTGAAACCGGATTAGTAAATGAAACGAATTTCCATTCAGACAGAACCAAGGGCTTAGACCTCAACTGCCTTCAGTGAAGATAACAACTCTTAATTGTTCACCTCAGGGTGGACTGATTTAAATTAAAGCCTTTAATCACCATGCAGAAAACCTTGCTTTGAATCCTCTATTGGAATTGTGTTTGGCATTCGTACTTCAGTCATTTTCCTAAAGACGGGGTAACTTTCCTTGGTGGGGAACCATCAGAATGTCGATTTACGACTAAATATAATCTGGACATGAAATGTGCTGCTTTGTTTGTTTGCTAAGCAGGAGGATACGTCCTTCCTCGGATACGAAATCCTTTCAGCCGGCACCAGCCAGAAAACAAGTAGGCAAACATTTGACAGAACAGACAGAGAAACCTCACTGACAGACACCCGCATGGACGCTGTCTACATGCATGTGTGAACCAGCAGGGAGCTCTGACTGAAAAGTTCCCTCTTTAGCTGGGCATCTCCGGGGAATGGTGACTATTTTCTGCTTCCGCTCTGCGATTGGAGTCCAACCATGTGCCTAGGTTACAAAGAAGAGAAAAGCATTTCAGTCATTAAAAACTGAACAGAAAACCTGACCCTGCCAGGGAGAGTAACCCACACATTCACCTGGGATCTTGCTGTCAGGGCACTACAGAATGGAAGTGCTGAGGAGAATAATGCACTCCCCAGAGTCTGTCCTGGTCCAACCGTGAAAAGACCTTTTAGTCTTACCTCACCAGAGCCAGACCATAGGAAAGGACCAGTTCATGCGGTCTCATGTTGCCAGAGGTATCCAGGATTTACAGCCAATCAGATCTGCAGTGCAATCCACAGCTAAAGGCATTCTGTGTCCAGGCCTATGTAAGCGGGGGAATGGTCCCGCTATCGTGGGGACCTTTCCTGGCTCATACACTACCCCTGTGGAATTGGCTGGCGAAAGGATCTGAGTCCTCGCTCCCACTCCCGCCTGACTCCAGGACACCCCTTCTACTCTCGTGTGGCAGAGTCCTCGTAACCCAGACAAGGCTGGGCCCAGGATTCCTGGGGCTCGACCCCCAATCTGGTTGTTGTACTTAGGACAGGGCTCGGGTGTCTCCACTCCGGGGTACTCTCTCTGCTCCGGACGCTTCCCTGACCCATTGATCATCGCATATAGTTCAAAGCAAACACAAGTTATAAAACAGCAAGTCATTAAAAACAAGGAGAAACTGGGGAAGGTGAAAGGAAAAGCCGTCACCCCGCTCTGTGGCACGGGGGACCCCAAACAGCTGTGGCAGTTCACAGTCTGTTCCTCACACGTCCCAGGCCCCTGGCCAGGCCCTGGCTGTGCTGCAGGGACGCTGCGGGTCGGACACTCGCTCTGGCGGTGGCCACACGCCCTCAGTGTCTAGGTGGCAGGGCCCCTCCCCCCCCCCCCCCCCGCGGGGGTTACAATACCCCTCCCAGTGCGGCCTGCAAGGCCTCTTGACTGGTGGGGTCTCCCTGTACTGGGCCCGCTGCCCAGGAACCCCCACACTCTGCCCAGCTGCTCCCCGCACCTGGCTCCAGAGGGCTCCAGCCCCAGCCCCACTCTGCCCCCACACAGCTGCTGCTGCTCTGCCCCCCACGCGACTCCCTGGGGCGCTCCTCTCCCCTCAGCTCAGCCCTGCTCAGGCAGCTCCAGCTCCCCCGGCCTCCTGACTGCCCCAACACACACAGTCACACTCACCTCCACTGCGCCCACAAACTTCCACCCACCACCACCCCACCCACACACTCACCTCCACTGCCCCCACAAACTTCCACCTACCCCCACCCACACACTCACCACCACTGCCCCCACAAACTTCCACCTACCCCCACCCACACACTCACCTCCACTGCCCCCACAAACTTCCACCCACACAAACCCCCCCACACACACTCACCTCCACTGCCCCCACAAACTTCCGCCCACGGCCACCCCACCCACACACTCACCTCCACTGCCCCCCACAAAGTTCCACCCACACCCACCCCCACCCACACTCACCTCCACTGCCCCCACAAACTTCCACCGACCCCCCCCACACACACTCACCTCCACTGCCCGCACAAACTTCCACCCACCCCCACCCCACCCACACACTCACCTCCACTGCCCCCACAAACTTCCACCTACCCCCACCCACACACTCACCTCCATTGCCCCCACAAACTTCCACCCCCACCCCCCACCCACACACTCACCTCCATTGTGCCCCATAAACTTCCACCCACACACACACACTCCTCCCCCACTCCCCAACACACCCATACATACTCTCCCCCAACACACACACACACACACACTCCACTCCCCCCACATCCTCCCTCCCCCATGCACACACACAAAATGTCACTTTCACCGTACACTGGGAATCTGCAGGAAGTTTTGTTTAAATTGTAGGATTCTTTTAGTAAAATCAGTTTCTCCCCTTGCAAGCCATTTCTGAACATTTGTGTGCATTTATAGTAAAGCTACTTAACTGTGGTCAGTGTATCAAACAATTGTGATTAACACAAAAACCATAAAGACGGAATTACTTTTTAAGAAATGGAAAGGACAAAACTCAGAAAATACTAAATTGGAAAATGCCCAATAATAAAAGAGATTTCATAGGGCCCTACATAGGTGTGTACCTTCTTCCTAAACAACTCCCAGGGGTGGGAATGGGCTCAGGGCTCCAGGCTTGATCGATGGAGGGGGAAGCTCTGGGTTTGGGGCTCTGGTCTCCCACAACTGGGTAGAGAATCCAGGATCCGGGCTATAGCACCCAGGGCGGAGGCGGGGAGGGAGGACTCCGGGCTTGTGTCCAGGCTCAAGCCACCAAGAGAGATGAAGGGAAGAGACCTGGTCTTCGGCTGCCATGGGGGGGGATCAGGGCTCCAAGCTTCAGCCGCTGGGGAGGTGGAGGGGAGTGGGGGGGTCTGGGCTCTGCGACTCATCCACAGGAGGGCAGGGAGGGATGTTGGGGCTCTGGACTTCAGCCACAAGAGGGGTGATGGGGTCAGTGCTCTGGGCTTCGGCCACTGGGGTGACAGCCCCTCCCCCAATGCACTGGCCCCCAGACCCTCTCACCTGCTCCACCAGAGCGAAACCCAGTCCAGCTCGTCCCGCTGCAGCTCGCAGACCCCTCAGTACAGCCCCACCTTCACCTGGTCCTGCTCAGGGCAGCTGTCAGGCTCCTGGAATTCAAGTTTGTAAACTACTTTGTGACTCCCCAGGTACAATGTGATATATTCTGTACATGCAAAGTATCAGTCCTTTGTGCAGCCCCTCCCAGAAATCAAAATTCCTGTTGCTAATGGTACCAGCCTCTGTCTGTATGTCTGTGTGTGTGTATGCATAAGTTTATTGTGATGTCATGTGTGACAAGAGCAAAGACCGTTCTGGTTCAGCATTCTTGCCCTGCCTTCAGTCTGCCAACTTGCTTGGTTGACAACGGCTAGTGAACCCAGGAGCTGATAGACGCGTACTATCCATCTGTCAACAACTTCTTGAATCAGCTATTTCCACAGCTTTTTGGAAGAAGATGAGATTTTACAAAAGGTAATTCCCAGATTCTTTTCCTGCTCCTTAGATCACACATGACAGGTTGTTGCCTCCTTCATAGATTCATAGATTCTAGGACAGGAAGGGACCTCGAGAGGTCATTGAGTCCAGTCCCCGGCCCTCATGGCAGGACCAAATACTGTCTAGACCTTGCTGGACCCTCTCCAATTTCTCCACATCTTCCTTGAAATGTGGTGCCCAGAACTGGACACAATACTCCAGTTGAGGCCTAACCAGCGCAGAGTGGAGCGCAAGAATGACTTCTTATGTCTTGCTCACAACACACCTGTTAATGCATCCCAGAATCATGTTTGCTTTTTTTGCAACAGCATCACACTGTTGACTCATATTTAGCTTGTGGTCCACTATAACGCCTAGATCCCTTTCTGCCGTACTCCTTCCTAGACAGTCTCTTCCCATTCTGTATGTGTGAAACTGATTGTTCCTTCCTAAGTGGAGCACTTTGCATTTGTCTTTGTTAAACTTCATCCTGTTTACCTCAGACCATTTCTCCAATTTGTCCAGATCATTTTGAATTATGACCCTATCCTCCAAAGCAGTTGCAATCCTTCCCAGTTTGGTATCATCTGCAAATTTAATAACCGTCCTTTCTATGCCAATATCTAAGTCGTTGATGAAGATATTGAACAGAGCCGGTCCTAAAACAGACTCCTGCGGAACCCCACTTGTTATACCTTTCCAGCAGGATTGGGAACCATTAATAACTACTCTCTGAGTACGGTTATCCAGCCAGTTATGCACCCACCTTATAGTAGCCCCATCTAAGTTGTATTTGCCTAGTTTATCGATAAGAATATCATGCGAGACCCTATCAAATGCCTTACTGAAGTCTAGTTATACCACATCCACCGCTTCTCCCTTATCCACAAGACTCGTTATCCTAGCAAAGAAAGCTATCAGATTGGTTTGACATGATTTGTTCTTTACAAATCCATGCTGGCTATTCCCTATCACCTTACCACCTTCCAAGTGTTTGCAGATGATTTCCTTGATTACTTGCTCCATTATCTTCCCTGGCACAGAAGTTAACTGACTGGTCTGTAGTTTCCTGGCTTGTTTTTATTTCCCTTTTTAGAGATGGGCACTATATTTGCCCTTTTCCAGTCCTCTGGAATCTCTCCTGTCTCCCATGATTTTCCAAAGATAATAGCTAGAGGCTCAGATACCTCCTCTATTAGCTCCTTGAGTATTCTAGGATGCATTTCATCAGGCCCTGGTGACTTGCAGGCATCTAACTTTTCTAAGTGATTTTTAACTTGTTCTTTTTTTATTTTATCTTCTAAACCTACCCCCTTCCCATCGCATTCACTATGTTAGTTATTCCTTCAGACTTCTCGGTGAAGACCAAAACAAAGAAGTCATTAAGCATCTCTGCCATTTCCAAGTTTCCTGTTACTGTTTCTCCCTCCTCACTGAGCCTACCCTGTCCTTGGTCTTCCTCTTGCTTCTAATGTATTGTGGAAGCAGAGAAAGAACGGACAGGAAGGGGATTGCAATGCATGACAGTTTGTTAGCAAGAGTTAGGCTAACTGTAACCCTAATAACGCGAGATTTGTAGAAGCGAGGATTGTGTGAGGCGAGTGGGAAAGAACTGTGTGAGAAGTTGTTGCGACCTTGTGTAGATAATATTGTTGCTTCTGTGGAAACACTTCCAATGGCCTTTCCCCTTCCCCGTCCTGCACATGCTGCCCTGGTTGGGCAGATCCCATCTGTCCAGGGCTTGCCCCTGTCACCTCCACCTTTCCACTCGGGATTTAGAGTAATCCAACAAATCCCCTTCTTTTATTAGCATTGTGTACAGGCCCCACTCAGGGATCAGCCCCATTGTGCCAGGTGCCGTCCACATACAGAACAAACAGACACTCTCTGTCCCACAGAGCTGCAATCTGCCTGCTTCCCGTCTCCCGGCAGGAACCGCTCTTTGCTGCAGCTTGGACCTGCTTCCACTGCTCCCTGGGGGATTGGCAGTTTCACTGGCTCAGGCTGCGTTGCCCCTTGCTGCCTCATCCAAGCCAGCTCAGACACCGTCTAGGGCTCTTCTGAAAGGTCTTTGTGTAAAATCCCAATGCAAGCATCCGCTTCTCCCCGAGACGCTCCCCACGGCCACGGGAGACAGAGCTCGCTCCCGCCCCCCTCCGCACGGGGATTGTGGCTGGGTCAGTCTGGGCCCCCGAGAGCGAGATGTCAACACTGGGCTTCAGCGCCAAAGGGTTTGACCCGAGCCCCGCTCCAGCCGCAGCTCCAGAGCCAGGACAAGCGAGGGAACGTTGGGAGGGAGGTGTTACAGGTGCTGCCGGCGACCTTTACATCCAAAGCCATCTGTCCTCATGGCACTGGCCTCTCCTTGCACCCCACACAATGCTCCTGAAACCGGATTAGTAAATGGAACGAATTTCCATTCAGACAGAACCAAGGGCTTAGACCTCAACTGCCTTCTGTGAAGATAACAACTCTTAATTGTTCACCTCAGGGTGGACTGATTTAAATTAAAGCCTTTAATCACCATGCAGAAAACCTTGCTTTGAATCCTCTATTGGAATTGTGTTTGGCATTCGTACTTCAGTCATTTTCCTAAAGACGGGGTAACTTTCCTTGGTGGGGAACCATCACAATGTCGATTTACGACTAAATATAATCTGGACATGAAATGTGCTGCTTTGTTTGTTTGCTAAGCAGGAGGATACGTCCTTCCTCGGATACGAAATCCTTTCAGCTGGCACCAGCCAGAAAACAAGTAGGCAAACATTTGACAGAACAGACAGAGAAACCTCACTGACAGACACCCGCATGGACGCTGTCTACATGCATGTGTGAACCAGCAGGGAGCTCTTACTGAAAAGTTCCCTCTTTAGCTGGGCATCTCCGGGGAATGGTGACTATTTTCTGCTTCCGCTCTGCGATTGGAGTCCAACCATGTGCCTAGGTTACAAAGAAGAGAAAAGCATTTCAGTCATTAAAAACTGAACAGAAAACCTGACCCTGCCAGGGAGAGTAACCCACACATTCACCTGGGATCTTGCTGTCAGGGCACTACAGAATGGAAGTGCTGAGGAGAATAATGCACTCCCCAGAGTCTGTCCTGGTCCAACCGTGAAAAGACCTTTTAGTCTTACCTCACCAGAGCCAGACCATAGGAAAGGACCAGTTCATGCGGTCTCATGTTGCCAGAGGTATCCAGGATTTACAGCCAATCAGATCTGCAGTGCAATCCACAGCTAAAGGCATTCTGTGTCCAGGCCTATGTAAGCGGGGGAATGGTCCCGCTATCGTGGGGACCTTTCCTGGCTCATACACTACCCCTGTGGAATTGGCTGGCGAAAGGATCTGAGTCCTCGCTCCCACTAACTTCACCCAGAGGCCCGCCTGACTCCAGGACACCCCTTCTACTCTCGTGTGGCAGAGTCCTCGTAACCCAGACAAGGCTGGGCCCAGGATTCCTGGGGCTCGACCCCCAATCTGGTTGTTGTACTTAGGACAGGGCTCGGGTGTCTCCACTCCGGGGTACTCTCTCTGCTCCGGACGCTTCCCTGACCCATTGATCATCGCATATAGTTCAAAGCAAACACAAGTTATTAAACAGCAAGTCATTAAAAACAAGGAGAAACTGGGGAAGGTGAAAGGAAAAGCCGTCACCCCGCTCTGTGGCATGGGGGACCCCAAACAGCTGTGGCTGGAATGTCAGGGCAGTTCACAGTCTGTTCCTCACACGTCCCAGGCCCCTGGCCAGGCCCTGGCTGTGCTGCAGGGACGCCGCGGGTCGGACACTCGCTCTGGCGGTGGCCACATGCCCTCAGGGTCTAGGTGGCAGGGCCCCTCCCCTCCCCTCGGGGGTTACAATACCCCTCCCAGTGCGGCCTGCAAGGCTTCTTGACTGGTGGGGTCTCCCTGTACTGGGCCGGCTGCCCAGGAACCCCCACACTCTGCCCAGCTGCTCCCCGCACCTGGCTCCAGAGGGCTCCAGCCCCAGCCCCACTCTGCCCCCACACGGCTGCTGCTGCTCTGCCCCCCACGCGGCTCCCTGGGCTGCTCCTCTCCCCTCAGCTCAGCCCTGCTCAGGCAGCTCCAGCTCCCCCGGCCTCCTGACTGCCCCAACACACACAGTCACACTCACCTCCACTGCGCCCACAAACTTCCACCCACACACACACCCACCCACACTCACCTCCACTGCCCCCACAAACTTTGACCCACTCCCACCCCACCCACACTCTCACCTCCACTGCCCCCACAAACTTCCACCCACCCACACCCACACACTCACCTCCACTGCCCCCACAAACTTGCACCCACCCCCACCCACACACTCACCTCCACTGCCCCCACAAACTTCCACCCACACACACCCCCACCCACACACTCACCTCCACTGCCCCCACAAACTTCCACCCACGGCCACCCCACCCACACACTCACCTCCACTGCCCCCCACAAACTTCCACCCACACACTCCCCCAACACACACACTCACCTCCACTGCCCCCACAAACTTCCACCCACCCACACCCACACACTCACCTCCACTGCCCCCACAAACTTCCACCCACGCCCACCCCACCCACACACTCACCTCCACTGCCCCCACAAACTTCCACCCACGCCCACCCCACCCACACACTCACCTCCACTGCCCCCCACAAACTTCCACCCACACACTCCCCCAACACACACACTCACTTCCACTGCCCCCACAAACTTCCACCCACACACACCCTCACCTCCACTGCCCCCCAAAAACTTCCACGCCCACCCCCACCCACACATTCATCTCCACTGCCCCCACAAACTTCCACCCCCACCCACACACTCACCTCCACTGCGCCCCATAGACTTCCACCCCCACACACACACTCCTCCCCCACTCCCCAACACACCCATACATACTCTCCCCCAACACACACACACACACACACTCCACTCCCCCCACATCCTCCCTCCCCCATGCGCACACACAAAAAATGTCACTTTTACTGTACACTGGGAATCTGCAGGAAGTTTTGTTTAAATTGTAGGATTCTTTTAGTAAAATCAGTTTCTCCCCTTGCAAGCCATTTCTGAACATTTGTGTGCATTTATAGTAAAGCTACTTAACTGTGGTCAGTGTATCAAACAATTGTGATTAACACAAAAACCATAAAGACGGAATTACTTTTTAAGAAATGGAAAGGAAAAAACTTAGAAAATACTAAATTGGAAAATCCCCAATAATAAAAGAGATTTCATAGGGCCCTACATAGGTGTGTACCATCTTCCGAAACAACTCCCGGGGGTGGGGATGGGCTCAGGGCTCCAGGCTTGATCGATGGAGGGGGAAGCTCTGGGTTTGGGGCTCTGGTCTCCCACAACTGGGTAGAGACTCCAGGATCCGGGCTATAGCACCCAGGGCGGAGGCGGGGAGGGAGGACTCCGGGCTTGTGTCCAGGCTCAAGCCACCAAGAGAGATGAAGGGGAGAGACCTGGTCTTCGGCTGCCATGGGGGGGGATCAGGGCTCCAAGCTTCAGCCGCTGGGGAGGTGGAGGGGAGTGGGGGGGTCTGGACTCTGCGACTCATCCACAGGAGGGCAGGGAGGGATGTTGGGGCTCTGGACTTCAGCCACAAGAGGGGTGAGGGGGTCAGTGCTCTGGGCTTCAGCCACTGGGGTGATAGCCCCTGCTCCAATGCACTGGCCCCCAGACCCTCTCACCTGCTCCACCAGAGTGAAACCCAGTCCAGCACGTCCCGCTGCAGCTCGCAGACCCCTCAGTACAGCCCCACCTTCACCTGGTTTGTAAATTACTTTGTGACTCCCCAGGTACAATGTGATATATTCTGTACATGCAAAGTATCAGTCCTTTGTGCAGCCCCTCCCAGAAATCAAAATTCCTAGAGATTTTGGCCAAGTCTCTCAGAGTTGCTAATGGTACCAGCCTCTGTCTGAATGTCTATGTGTGTGTTTGTGTGTGTGTATGCATAAGTTTATTGTGATGTCATGTGTGACAAGAGCAAAGACCGTTCTGGTTCAGCATTCTTGCCCTGCCTTCAGTCTGCCAACTTGCTTGGTTGACAATGGCTGGTGAACCCAGGAGCTGATAGAGGGTGTGAGAACTGCAGCAACCGAGAGGGCAGGGGATTTAGAGTCAGATTGCTTCAAATGCTGCATTCGTCGGCTGACATTTAACAGCAATGCTTAGCTAACAGAATGGAGAAAGGAATTCTCTGCTAAAGATTCCACCTGCCCCTTTGGCCAACTCCACCCCTTCCCTGAACAGAGTGTGCTCAGAACAACACCCGCCCCCCCCCACACACACACACACAAGCACACAGCTGGGCACCCAGCACACAGCAAGGGAGGGGGTTGTTTGGTTTGTTTTATTTTTACTTTGCAAAAGGTTTTTTCAAAAGCATTTTCTGCCCCTCTTACCCATGGCAAGGAAGCAGATGGTTGGGGGGAGGGGAACCTGAGAGTGGTGGAGCCAGGGCAGTGGGGGGAAGTTGCCGGAGGCTGAAGAGGGTAACGGGGGGCTGAAGGTGACCAGGTGCGGTGAGGGGAAGGGAACAGTTAGGGGAGGCTGAACGGGGCGATGGGGGGCAGTTGGAGGAGGCTGAAGGGGGCAATGGGTTGAAGGAGGCTGGGGCAGAGTGGCAGTTGGGGGGGCTGCTCATCCCCATGGGAGGGGAGGAGGAAGAGGAGCTGCCCTTGTATCAGAAGCTGTTTCCTATTAGAACTTGCAACTTCACTGATCCTGAGCAGGGTCCTGTGGTCAAAGGGGAACTAGATGGGTTCATGGAGGCCAGGTCCATCAATGGCTGTTAGCTGGGATGGGCAGGGATGGTGTCCCTAACCTCTGTCTGTCAGAAGCTGGGAATGGGGGACAGGGGATGGGTCACTGGATGATTCCTGTCTGTTCATTCCCTCTGGGGCACCTGGCACTGGCCGCTGTCAGCAGACAGGACACTGGGCTAGATGGACCTTTGGTCTGACCCAGTCTGACCGTTCTTATCTTCTAATGTTCTTCTCACATGCTCAGTAACATCTGCAAATTGCTGCCCTCACGCGCCATCAGAATCTGCTCCCTGCAATCAAAGGCAGGGAAAATCCCCCTGAAGGGGGGAAATGGGAGGGGAGGGATGGGCAGAGGGACAAAACTGGGACAAGCTCAGGGGTTCAGACTGGGGTGGGGGGCGGCCTGCCCTGCCAGGTAGGTGCAGAAGGGAAAACCCCCAGATAGAGGGAGGCAGAGGGGATAAAAGTTACCATGGATGGGGGGAGCCGTCAGCAGCAGTTCCAAACTACAGTGTGGTGGAGGGTAGAAGGACTTGTGTTCCTCACTGGATGGTCCATCTCAGCACCCCCTCCTCAGGGCTGTGGTGTTAAAGGCCCCGGGTGGCCCAGTGCCCAGCTCTGCTCTAGCTGAAATGGTGACTGAGCTGCCAAGTGTTTTCAGATGCTACCGGTGTGGTGCTCTGCTTTCTCCTGTGTTGATATCAGTCAGCTGCGTGCGTGTATTCCCTCTTTGTGCTGCCCCAGCTCTGCGCAGATAGCTGACCCAGCAAACCCGAAGAGAACCCCCAATAACCACAGAGTCTAGTAAGATGCAAAGTCACTTCGACTAGGTTTATTGCGATCTCGGACACAATGGCAGTTCCCCGTAGATTACTTAGTCTACCTGGCATACTACGAGAAAGTGCCTCTTGGCAAGGACCCGGCTCAGTGGCGGGACTTTCCACTGCCCCCGTGGCCGGACAAAGACACCACCCCAGGGATACATTCTTATACACGGGTACAAACAAGTTACATATCACTCCTGACGTATTGAGGTGCAACCCCTCCACGTAGCAAGGTACAACCTCCCTACGTAGTAAAGTGCCGCCTCGCACCTTGTACCTGTTGGTTGGATCAAAACAACTCTATCCATCATTTTACCCTTTTGCCCCTGTCATTGGGATGGGTCGGCCTGTTCCATGTTATCTGTGGAATGTTTCGGTATAGTGTGTCTTGGTACCATGTTTATACTGTAACTATGCTAAGTGGATATATATTTATGCAACATCAGCCCTTTCCTTGCCAGCTTCTGTTAGCAGGGCCTGCCTCTTGCTCACAGCTTAACTTTGCTTTATGTTAGCAAAGTCTTGAGCATTACTTTAGTTCAGGCCTCAGGCCTCATCCTGAGCCTTTATCAGGGCCTTCACTTACTACACCAAGGGAGACTTGATCCAGGGAAATAGTTTAAACCTCCCCCCTCCCCGCATCATAAAACAAACTGATGATCATCAGTTCATCACTTCACCACTGAACTGCCCAGTGCCTGGCTTGGAGATGGGGGCAGGAGGAGAGAGACAAGAGTGAGATTTCAGCATCTCCAGGTAGGTCCCACGGCTCCAGTAGCCCCAACAAACACTGTGGGGTTTTAATTCATAGCTGTTGTCGGTCTTGGGGAGACCTTGGTGCACCAGCAGGGGAGGGTGTCTGACGGGGTTGGTGGTCTGGCTCGGGGTGGGGGGGTGGCACAGCTGGGAGGTGGAGGGGTCTGTGTGGTGTGGGAGGGTAGGGGATGGATCGGTGCTGTGGGAGAGGAGAGGGGGGTTGTTGGCAGGGGGCGATTGGGTTGTACGGATGGGGCCTGGGTCTGGGAGGGGCCTGGGGGAGGGAGAGGCTATAGGGGACTTGGATCGGGGGCTTGGGTCAATGGCATGGCTGTGGCTGTTGGGCTGGGAGGTAGTGAGGGGCAGCAGCATGGCTGTCCCCAGGGGGACACAGCATGGCTGTGGGGGGCTGTGGGGGGAGGGGCTGTCGGGTGGCACAGCTGGGTGGGGTGGCTGCACCCTGGCTTGGGGCGAGGAGGACAGTCGGTGGGGGATTGTGGAGTGGTGGGCCACACTGGGGCCTGGGGGCTTGTGGGGGGAAGCCCCATGGGTCTGTGGGCAGGGTAGTGGGGTGGCACCAGACCACGGTTGTTGGTCGGCCTTGGGGCATCTCTGGCTGTGTGCACCAGCGGGGGACGGGGGGTCTGTCACCCACTAGGCGTAAGTTGTGGCATCGACTGATCTAGTGACATTTTGTATCTTCATTTTTATTTAAAAACACAGATCGATCCCCTCGGCCCGGCGCCTTTGAAATCCCTGGGCCCCTGGGCATGGACCCCTTGGCCCCACGTCCCTGCTGGGGGACGGGGGTGACGCCACAAGACATGAATAAGAGCCAGACCCCCCGGCCAGACCCAGCGACTCCAGCTCGCCAGGGCCCAGGAGGCGCCGGGCGGAGCGAGCCGGGGCCCAGCCCAGCAGCAGGAGTGAATTGCGGGCGCTGCCTTGCCAGCCCCCCGGGCCTCGGCTGCTGCCGCTGGGGCCCCCCGAGCCCTGGCTGCAGGCGGGGGAGGGACATTCCCACTGCCTCACCCCCCACCGAGACTCTCCCTGGGCAGAGACCCCGGCCCGGCCCCCCTGACTGGGACCCCGAGCCCTCCCGGCAGTGCCCCATGTGGGGAGAAGGGGAGACCTGCCCCCCGCAGGGAGCTGCTCCCGGTGCAGCCTGTGTGGGGCGGGGGGCCCAGGCTGCTCCCAGCGGGGCGAGCTGCGAGTCCCGGCCTCGGGCAGAGGGAAGCGGCAGCAGCGCCCAGGGTTTGCAGGGGGTGGGGGCGGGGCAGCGACATGTGGGGAGCCGGGGGGAGGGGGAAGGGTTGTGGGAGGGGGCAGGAATTGGGGAACAGGGATGCAGGAGGGGGGTGACCAGGGATGTGGGAGGGGGCAGGAAGGGGGAGGGGGAAGGGTGATGTGGGAGAGGGCGGGAGAGGAGTGACGGGGGACGTGGGAGGGGGCAGGAATTGGGGAACAGGGATGTGGGAGGGGGGTGAGCAGGGATGTGGGAGGGGGCAGGAGGGGGAAGGGGAATGTGGTAGGGGGCGGGAGAGGGGTGACAGGGGTTGTGGGAGGGGGCAGGAATTGGGGAACTGGGATGCAGGGGGCGGGAGGGGGATGACCGGGGATCTGGGAGGGGACAGAAATTGGGGAACAGGGATGTGGGAGGGGGAGGGAGGGGGGTGACCGGGGATGTGGGAGGGGGTAGGAATTGGGGAACAGGGATGTGGGAGCGGGGTGACCGGGGATGTGGGAGGGGGTAGGAATTGGGGAACAGGGATGTAGGAGAGGGGTGACCAGGGATCTGGGAGGGGGCAGGAATTGGGGAACAGGGATGTGTGAGGGGGGTGAGCAGGGATGTGGGAGGGGGCAGGAGGGGGAAGGGGAATGTGGTAGGGGGCGGGAGGGGGGTGACCGGGGATCTGGGAGGGAGCAGGAATTGGGGAACAGGGATGTGGGAGGGGGGTGACCGGGGATGTGGGAGGGGGTAGGAATTGGGGAACAGGGATGTAGGAGGGGGGTGACCAGGGATCTGGGAGGGGGCAGGAATTGGGGAACAGGGATGTGGGAGGGGGGTGAGCAGGGATGTGGGAGGGGGCAGGAGGGGGAAGGGGAATGTGGTAGGGGGCGGGAGGGGGGTGACCGGGGATCTGGAAGGGGACAGGAATTGGGGAACAGGGATGAGGGAGGGGGGTGACCGGGGATGTGGGAGGGGGTAGGAATTGGGGAACAGGGATGTAGGAGGGGGGTGACCAGGGATCTGGGAGGGGGCAGGAATTGGGGAACAGGGATGTGGGAGGGGGGTGAGCAGGGATGTGGGAGGGGGTAGGAATTGGGGGACAGGGATGTAGGAGGGGGGTGACCAGGGATCTGGGAGAGGGCAGGAATTGGGGAACAGGGATGCAGGGGGCGGGAGGGGGCCGGGGGATGTGGGGCGCTGGAGGGAGGCTGGGGGAACACACAGGTATCGGGGCAGGGGGAGAATTCTGGGGCTCAGGGGAGCAGAGCTGGACTAGAGGGAAACTCTGAGTGTCCGATAAAGGGAAGAAAAGGGGGGATGTGGGGGAGGGGCTGTGGGGGGGCTGGAGGGAGACTATGGAACAAGCAGAGACTGGCTGGGGAGGGCAGAGCCAGAGGGCAGGAGGAGGGAGGGGGATGGGCAGAGATACAATGGCAGCTCCCCCAGCCCATGGGGTAGGAGATTGGGAGGGGCTGCCCCGCCCAGCAGCCACTGGGAAGCTTTTTTCCTAGACATGGTCAAACCAGGGATATCAAAGGTGAACCAGGAAGTACTGGGTTTACTGGTTTGCTTACCGGTTAACCGGACCTTGCCAGTTAACCCCGCCGACCGGCCAGCCCCCCTGGGCCAGAGGAGTCCCGGCCGCAGTGTGCTGGGGGGGGGCAGCCCCACGCCGGTGGGGAGGCAGGATCCCGGACAGAGCCACGCTGGAGTGGCTCCAGCCCTGTCTGCGGCAGCCAAGGCAGCCTGGAGCAGACCCTGCTGTACCTGGTCGGTGGGACCCCAGCCCCGGCTGCCCTGTGCCGGCCCGCTGGAGAGACCTGAGGTAAAACGGTTAACGAGTTAAATGATATAATTCTAACCGGTTAATCGTTTTAACCACTATTTACATCCCTAGGTCAAACAATCATGGGGGGGGCATCAGACTTCCCGCTAAGGGCTCAGAATTTGAAAATATCCCCCCACCCCCTATGCGCACACACGCCCCCTGCTCCTAATTTACTCTTTGTTTGGTTAAGACAGTCTCATTATTTGGGGATCTTACTCCTGGATGATAAATGTTTGGGGCTGAATGGGAAAGGGACTGTCTGAATTGTCAAGATGGGGAACGAACAACAATCTACAGCAATGTCATTAACACAAACACACTCCAATCCTGCTCCAGCCGGAAGGGAAATGGGCAGGAATTCCTGCTGTCCAGCAATGGACACACTTACAGCCCCGCACAGCAGTGAGTGGGCCGGGGAGGCTGGTCAAAATGAACTGGACAAATTGGAGAAATGGTCTGAGGTAAACAGGATGAAGTTTAACAAAGACAAATGCAAAGTGCTCCACTTAGGAAGGAACAATCAGTTTCACACATACAGAATGGGAAGAGACTGTCTAGGAAGGAGTACGGCAGAAAGGGATCTAGGCGTTATAGTGGACCACAAGCTAAATATGAGTCAACAGTGTGATGCTGTTGCAAAGAAAGCAAACATGTTTCTGGGATGCATTAACAGGTGTGTTGTGAGCAAGACATAAGAAGTCATTCTTGCGCTCTACTCTGCGCTGGTTAGGCCTCAACTGGAGTATTGTGTCCAGTTCTGGGCACCACATTTCAAGGAAGATGTGGAGAAATTGGAGAGGGTCCAGAGAAGAGCAACAAGAATGATTAAAGGTCTTGAGAACATGACCTATGAAGGAAGGCTGAAAGAATTGGGTTTGTTTAGTTTGGAAAAGAGAAGCCTGAGAGGGGACATGATAGCAGTTTTCAGGTATCTAAAAGGGTGTCATAAGGAGGAGGGAGAAAACTTGTTCAGTAAACACTGGAATAAACTGCCTAGGGAGGTTGTGGAATCTCCATCTCTGGAGATATTTAAGAGTAGGCTAGATAAATATCTATCCGGGATGGTCTAGACAGCATTTGGTTCTGCCATGAGGGCAGGGGACTGGACTCAATGACCTCTCGAGGTCCCTTCCAGTCCTAGAATCTATGAATCTATGAAGGAGGCAACAACCTGTCATGTGTGATCTAAGGAGCAGGAAAAGAATCTGGGAATTACCTTTTGTAAAATCTCATCTTCTTTCGAAAACCTGTGGAAATAGCTGATTCAAGAAGTTGTTGACAGATGGATAGTACACGTCTATCAGCTCCTGGGTTCACCAGCCATTGTCAACCAAGCAAGTTGGCAGACTGAAGGCAGGGCAAGAATGCTGAACCAGAACGGTCTTTGCTCTTGTCACACATGACATCACAATAAACTTATGCATACACACACACACACACACATAGACATTCAGACAGAAGCTGGTACCATTAGCAACACTGGGAGACTCGGCCAAAATCTCTAGGAATTTTGATTTCTCGGAGGGGCTGCACAAAGGACTGATACTTTGCATGTACAGAATATATCACATTGTACCTGGGGAGTCACAAAGTAGTTTACAAACTTGAATTCAAGGAGCCTGACAGCTGCCCTGAGCAGGACCAGGTGAAGGTGGGGCTGTACTGAGGGGTCTGCGAGCTGCAGCGGGACGTGCTGGACTGGGTTTCACTCTGGTGGAGCAGGTGAGAGGGTCTGGGGGCCAGTGCATTGGAGGAGGGGCTATCACCCCAGTGGCTGAAGCCCGGAGCACTGACCCCCTCACCCCTCTTGTGGCTGAAGTCCAGAGCCCCAACATCCCTCCCTGCCCTCCTGTGGATGAGTCGCAGAGCCCAGACCCCCCCACTCCCCTCCACCTCCCCAGCGGCTGAAGCTTGGAGCCCTGATCCCCCCCCATGGCAGCCGAAGACCAGGTCTCTTCCCTTCATCTCTCTTGGTGGCTTGAGCCTGGACACAAGCCCGGAGTCCTCCCTCCCCGCCTCCGCCCTAGGTGCTATAGCCCGGATCCTGGAGTCTCTACCCAGTTGTGGGAGACCAGAGCCCCAAACCCAGAGCTTCCCACTCCATCGATCAAGCCTGGAGCCCTGAGCCCATCCCCACCCCTGGGAGTTGTTTAGGAAGAAGGTACACACCTATGTAGGGCCCTATGAAATCTCTTTTATTATTGGGGATTTTCCAATTTAGTATTTTCTGAGTTTTGTCCTTTCCATTTCTTAAAAAGTAATTCCGTCTTTATGGTTTTTGTGTTAATCACAATTGTTTGATACACTGACCACAGTTAAGTAGCTTTACTATAAATGCACACAAATGTTCAGAAATGGCTTGCAAGGGGAGAAACTGATTTTACTAAAAGAATCCTACAATTTAAACAAAACTTCCTGCAGATTCCCAGTGTACGGTAAAAGTGACATTTTGTGTGTGTGCATGGGGGAGGGAGGTTGTGGGGGGAGTGGAGTGTGTGTGTTGGGGGAGAGTATGTATGGGTGTGTTGGGGAGTGGGGGAGGAGTGTGTGTGTGTGGGTGGAAGTTTATGGGGCACAATGGAGGTGAGTGTGTGGGTGGGGGGTGGGGGTGGAAGTTTGTGGGGGCAGTGGTGGTGAGTGTGTGTGGGGGGGGTTGTGTGGGTGGAAGTTTGTGGGGGCAGTGGAGGTGAGTGTGTGGGTGGGGGTAGGTGGAAGTTTGTGGGGGCAGTGGAGGTGAGTGTGAGTTGGGGGGGTGTGGGTGGAAGTTTGTGGGGGCAGTGGAGGTGAGTGTGGGTTGGGGTGGGTGTAGGTGGAAGTTTGTGGGGGGCAGTGGAGGTGAGTGTGTCGTTGGGGTGGCCGTGGGTGGAAGTTTGTGGGGGCAATTGAGGTGAGTGTGTGTGGGGGGGTTTGTGTGGGTGGAAGTTTGTGGGGGCAGTGGAGGTGAGTGTGTGGGTGGGGGTAGGTGGAAGTTTGTGGGGGCAGTTGAGGTGAGTGTGTGGGTGGGGGTGGGTGGAAGTTTGTGCGGGCAGTGGAGGTGAATGTGTGGGTGGGGTGGTGGTGGGTGGAAGTTTGTGGGCGCAGTGGAGGTGAGTGTGACTGTGTGTGTTGGGGCAGTCAGGAGGCCGGGGGAGCTGGAGCTGCCTGAGCAGGGCTGAGCTGAGGGGAGAGGAGCGGCCCAGGGAGTCGCGTGGGGGGCAGAGCAGCAGCAGCTGTGTGGGGGCAGAGTGGGGCTGGGGCTGGAGCCCTCTGGAGCCAGGTGCGGGGAGCAGCTGGGCAGAGTGTGGGGGTTCCTGTGCAGCGGGCCCAGTACAGGGAGACCCCACCAGTCAAGAGGCCTTGCAGGCCGTACTGGGAGGGGTATTGTAACCCCCGCGGGGGGGGGGGGGGAGGGGCCCTGCCACCTAGACACTGAGGGCGTGTGGCCACCGCCAGAGCGAGTGTCCAACCCGCAGCGTCCCTGCAGCACAGCCAGGGCCTGGCCAGGGGCCTGGGACGTGTGAGGAACAGACTGTGAACTGCCACAGCTGTTTGGGGTCCCCCGTGCCACAGAGCGGGGTGACGGCTTTTCCTTTCACCTTCCCCAGTTTCTCCTTGTTTTTAATGACTTGCTGTTTAATAACTTGTGTTTGCTTTGAACTATATGCGATGATCAATGGGTCAGGGAAGCGTCCGGAGCAGAGAGAGTACCCCGGAGTGGAGACACCCGAGCCCTGTCCTAAGTACAATAACCAGATTGGGGGTCGAGCCCCAGGAATCCTGGGCCCAGCCTTGTCTGGGTTACGAGGACTCTGCCACACGAGAGTAGAAGGGGTGTCCTGGAGTCAGGAGGGAGTGGGAGCGAGGACACAGATCCTTTCGCCAGCCAATTCCACAGGGGTAGTGTATGAGCCAGGAAAGGTCCCCACGATAGCGGGACCATTCCCCCACTTACATAGGCCTGGACACAGAATGCCTTTAGCTGTGGATTGCACTGCAGATCTGATTGGCTGTAAATCCTGGATACCTCTGGCAACATGAGACCGCATGAACTGGTCCTTTCCTATGGTCTGGCTCTGGTGAGGTAAGACTAAAAGGTCTTTTCACGGTTGGACCAGGACAGACTCTGGGGAGTGCATTATTCTCCTCAGCACTTCCATTCTGTAGTGCCCTGACAGCAAGATCCCAGGTGAATGTGTGGGTTACTCTCCCTGGCAGGGTCATGTTTTCTGTTCAGTTTTTAATGACTGAAATGCTTTTCTCTTCTTTGTAACCTAGGCACATGGTTGGACTCCAATCGCAGAGCGGACGCAGAAAATAGTCACCATTCCCCGGAGATGCCCAGCTAAAGAGGGAACTTTTCAGTAAGAGCTCCCTGCTGGTTCACACATGCATGTAGACAGCGTCCATGCGGGTGTCTGTCAGTGAGGTTTCTCTGTCTGTTCTGTCAAATGTTTGCCTACTTGTTTTCTGGCTGGTGCCGGCTGAAAGGATTTCGTATCCGAGGAAGGACGTATCCTCCTGCTTAGCAAACAAACAAAGCAGCACATTTCATGTCCAGATTATATTTAGTCGTAAATCGACATTCTGATGGTTCCCCACCAAGGAAAGTTACCCCGTCTTTAGGAAAATGACTGAAGTACGAATGCCAAACACAATTCCAATAGAGGATTCAAAGCAAGGTTTTCTGCATGGTGATTAAAGGCTTTAATTTAAATCAGTCCACCCTGAGGTGAACAATTAAGAGTTGTTATCTTCACTGAAGGCAGTTGAGGTCTAAGCCCTTGGTTCTGTCTGAATGGAAATTCGTTCCATTTACTAATCCGGTTTCAGGAGCATTGTGTGGGGTGCAAGGAGAGGCCAGTGCCATGAGGACAGATGGCTTTGGATGTAAAGGTCTCCGGCAGCACCTGTAACACCTCCCCCCAACGTGCCCTCGCTTGTCCTGGCTCTGGAGCTGCGGCTGGAGCGGGGCTCGGGTCAAACCCTTTGGCGCTGAAGCCCAGTGTTGACATCTCGCTCTCGGGGGCCCAGACTGACCCAACCACAATCTCCGCGCGGGGGGGGGGGGCGAGCTCTGTCTCCCGTGGCCGTGGGGAGCGTCTCGGGGAGAAGCGGATGCTTGCATTGGGATTTTACACAAAGACCTTTCAGAAGAGCGCTAGACGGTGTCTGAGCTGGCTCGGATGAGGCAGCAAGGGGCAACGCAGCCTGAGCCAGTGAAACTGCCAATCCCCCAGGGAGCAGTGGAAGCAGGTCCAAGCCGCAGCAAAGAGCGGTTCCTGCCGGGAGACGGGAAGCAGGCAGATTGCAGCTCTGTGGGACAGAGAGTGTCTGTTTGTTCTGTATGTGGACGGCACCTGGCACAATGGGGCTGGTCCCTGAGTGGGGCCTGTACACAATGCTAATAAAAGAAGGGGATTTGTTGGATTACTCTAAATCCCGAGTGGAAAGGCGGAGGTGACAGGGGCAAGCCCTGGACAGATGGGATCTGCCCAACCAGGGCAGCATGTGCAGGATGGGGAAGGGGAAAGGCCATTGGAAGTGTTTCCACAAAAGCAAAAAAATCAGGGAACCAGCCCAACCATGGAGGAGTGAGGCTGTTCCCTGGGCTAGATCTCCACAGACAGCAGTCATGGGCAGGCTGGGAGGGATGGCCTGGATTCACTTTGGATTGGCTCCAGTGTAAATGAGACGAGAATTGTCCCAGAAGGGCCCAGGTACAAGAGTGACAGACACTGTAGGTGGAGCCTGTGAATAAAAAAATTAGGTGCATTATAAAACAGTAGTAAAATAATCCCCCTGCTCCCCTTCTCCTGATGGGTGACCCCAAGTCTGACCTTGTACCTGTCCATGGGGCATCATCACTGAATGGGGGAGCTGTTAACGAGGCACCACAGGGATTGGCTGTAGCCCCCTCACTATTCAACTTTGTAATTAACCATCTGGAAGTAAATATAAAATCACTGCTGATAAAGTCTGTGGCTAACACAACTTGGAGGAGTGGTAAATAATGCTAATGATGGGGCAGTTGTACAGAGCAGCCTGGATAGTTTGATAAAATGGGATTAGTAAAACAAATGCAGTTTAATACAGCCAAAAGCCAGGCCCTATAGCTGGGAACGGAGGCTGGTGGCCACACCTAGAGCCTAGGGAACCGTAGCCTGGAAAGCAGGGACTATGAAAAGGATTTAGGGTCACAGAGGACAAACAGCTGAACCTGAGCTTCTGTGAGCTGCTTTCAGGTTAAGCCTGCAGCTTTGGGCAAGTAATTCAGACCCTGGGTCTGTGTTGGAGCAGACGGGCGTGTCTGGCTCAACAAGACAAGGTTCTGGGGACCTGAGCTGCCAGGGCAGGAAAGCAGGGGCAGAAGTAGTCTTGGCACATCGGTTGGCAGCTCCCAAGGGCTTTCTGTGATCCAACCCGTCACAAGGGACAAAACACTCCAATCCCTCCTGGTGGGAGGAGCCAGGTTTGCTCTTCAAATTCTGTCCTTGGTAGATGTCCAGGTCTGGGAATGTCCCACAACAGCATTTCTAATGGGAAGCTGGCTGCAGAACAATTAAACTGCTGAGAGCTCCTATGCAGGTGGGGTGGGAATTCAGCCTCTGTGTTCTGTCAGTGCAGCTAGAGCAATAGGAAAACCTCACCAGTCACTGTAGCAACTGTCTACTCCAAAGTACTACAGGAGCATTTTAAGTGTAGACAGCCTGAGAGTGAGACCAGATCTACCTCCAGTTGGCACTAGGGATGCGCCAGCACTGAGACTACAGCAATGACAACAGTTCAATGCTTCCGGAGTTGGCACGGAGATTCAAATCTACGTGGGAAGGCCCCAAGGGATTTCTAGTCCAGCACCTTAACCCCTCAACCACAGCTACCTGATGGCCACTGGCTTCCCTACACTATGATTCTCTTAGTGAATTATCACTTCACATTGTTTGCTCAGACCAGCCTCCCCGGCCCACTCACTGCTGTGCGGGGCTATAAGTGTGTCCATTGCTGGACAGCAGGAATTCCTGCCCATTTCCCTTCCGGCTGGAGCAGGATTGGAGTGTGTTTGTGTTAATGACATTGCTGTAGATTGTTGTTCGTTCCCCATCTTGACAATTCAGACAGTCCCTTTCCCATTCAGATCTCCAGCATTTCGTTCCAATAGCAGGGGTCCGGTTTTCTCTGGGGCACTGACATGTTTCACTCAGCCTTGCATTCCATCCTTGACGGGGCGGGACAAGGGTGGTCAGTTTTGTTGGGCCAGCAAGTTGGCAACCCTAGATCCAGGGGAAACAAACACCCAACGAGGCTGGCCAGGGGCAGGACATCAGCTTGGAAGGGAGGGGTGGGGGTGGCAGTGACATCACAAAGGCCTGTTGCAGGAACTCGGCCTATTGGGCAAAGGTGGTGGGGAGGGGCTGACCTCACAGAGAGACCCTGACATCAGCCGGGCAGGGCCAGGCCAGTCTCTGAGACCCCCCCGGCTTTGCTGCCGCAAATCTCCTTCACGAGGTCTCTCCTCGAGGACTGAGAGAGAATTAGGATTCACGGATGTGAGCATGGGTAGGAACCTCTGTGGAGTTTTCTCCTTTCCTACCACTGATTGTACCGAAAACAAACTTCCCTTTTCCAAGGTAAGAGGCCCAGAGAGGTTTGGAACCTGTTCAGTCTGATCCCCCTGGTGCAGGCAGCATTCTAGGCCCAGAAAACACTGGCTTAAGGTGGCCGAATTTGATTTCCTGCCTAGGACTTTGACGCTTAGAATCCCTGGGGACATTGGGGTTTATCATTTTTGGTTTCCCTTTTCCTCTTTCCTCCCTCCTTTCTCCTCTTCTCTTGCTTCTTTTTCCCCTTTCCCCGGCTTCCCTCCCTCTACCAAGAAGGAGTGTGTGTGGAGTGTGGAGTGTGGATGGGCTGGGGGGTGCTCTCATTGCGGGAGGTCCTCACAAATAGGTGAGGCTGGATCTGAGAGTGATCCCCTCTGATGGTGACCTGGGCCGTCCTTTGGGACATCTGGTGAGACCTCTCAGCCTCCCGCCCCTCAGAGTCTCAGTGCTGATTGGCCGAGCAGGGGGCTATCGCCAGCGAGGAGACTCAGGTGCTTTTGGCCTCTTTTCAAATCAGGCAAATAAGTCACAACCAATCCAATGTATGGGATTAATCTTGCTGCTTCTCTCCATTAATTGTCTCTTAGCAGGTCATGATTTCCTCTAATGGTCTAGGTCTTCTAAAATACTTGCTGAATAATTCCTATGAACCACTGTTGGTCTGTAGCTCACTTGAGAGCACTTTATTCTGATCAGTCACTGTATGAAATTCAAGATGTCTCAGATAGGTTGAAAGTCAGGAGCAGTGTTTCCTCACATTTTGTATGTCCGTGTGCGGAATGAATTTTGTGCTGTGCACCAATATGTGCAATTTTGTTATGTGACACATCACCTGTATATTGCTGCACATCACAAAATTCATTCTGCACATGGACGGTGTGTGGCAGGGGTGAGGCTGAAGGGTTCAGAGTGTGGGAGGGGGCTGAAGTGGGGCAGAGGGTTGGGGTGTGGGATGTGGGGTGGGGCTGGGAATGAGGGGCTCAGGGCTAGGGCAGAGGGTTGGGGTGCAGGGGGTGAGGGCTCTGGCTGGGGGTGCGGGCTTTGGGATGGGGCTAGGAATGAGGGGCTCAGGGCTAGGGCAGAGGGTTGTGGTGCAGGGGGAGGGGGCTCCGGCTGGGGGTGTGGGCTCTGCGGTAGGGCTGGGAATGAGGGGCTCAGGGCTGGAGCAGAGGGTTGGGGTGCAGGGGGGTGAGGGCTCCGGCTGGGGATGCAGGCTCTGGGCTGGGGCTCGGAATGAGGGGTTTGGGGAGCAGGTTGCCCGAGGGAGAGAGGACTCCCCCCAGCCCTCTCTCACCACAGCAGCTCAGGGCCAGGTGAGAGAGCACCTGTCTCCTGGCCGCAGCAGCTCTGGTGGGGCTGGGCTGGGGCTGGGGGAGGGGACAGGATTTATTTTTCCTAAGTCAAAACGGGGAAGGGAAGGAGTTATGCTTCAGTTTTTACCTTATAAACTATGGTCCTGGCTAATATATAAGACACTATGGGAATAAGACACCATGTCATGTGGTGACATCACAAGAGCAGAGGGTGTGAGGGGGTGACCTCACAGAGAGACCCTGACATCAGCCGTGCAGGACAGAGGTGCAGGGCCAGGCCAGTCTCTGAGACCCCCCCGGCTTTGCTGCCGCAAATCTCCTTCACGAGGTTTTCCCTTCTGCACCTACCTGGCAGGGCAGGCCGCCCCCCACCCCAGTCTGAACCCCTGAGCTTGTCCCAGTTTTGTCCCTCTGCCCATCCCTCCCCTCCGATTTCCCCTCTTCAGGGGGATTTTCCCTGCCTTTGATTGCAGGGAGCAGATTCTGATGGCGCGTGAGGGCAGCAACTTGCAGATGTTACTGAGCATGTGAGAAGAACATTAGAAGGTAAGAACGGTCAGACTGGGTCAGACCAAAGGTCCATCTAGCCCAGTGTCCTGTCTGCTGACAGCGGCCAATGCCAGGTGCCCCAGAGGGAATGAACAGACAGGAATCATCCAGTGACCCATTCCCTGTCCCCCATTCCCAGCTTCTGACAGACAGAGGTTAGGGACACCATCCCTGCCCATCCCAGCTAACAGCCATTGATGGACCTGGCCTCCATGAACCCATCTAGTTCCCCTTTGACCACAGGACCCTGCTCAGGATCAGTGAAGTTGCAAGTTCTAATAGGAAACAGCTTCTGATACAAGGGCAGCTCCTCTTCCTCCTCCCCTCCCATGGGGATGAGCAGCCCCCCCAACTGCCACTCTGCCCCAGCCTCCTTCAACCCATTGCCCCCTTCAGCCTCCCCCCAAATGTCCCCTTCCCCCCATCGCCCCCTTCAGCCTCCTCCAACTGCCCCCCATCGCCCCGTTCAGCCTCCCCCAACTGTTCCCTTCCCCTCACCGCACCTGGTCACCTTCAGCCCCCCGTTACCCTCTTCAGCCTCCGGCAACTTCCCCCCACTGCCCTGGCTCCACCACTCTCAGGTTCCCTTCCCCCCAACCATCTGCTTCCTTGCCATGGGTAAGAGGGGCAGAAAATGCTTTTGAAAAAACCTTTTGCAAAGTAAAAATAAAACAAAACAAACAACCCCCTCCCTTGCTGTGTGCTGGGTGCCCAGCTGTGTGCTTGTGTGTGTGTGGGGGGGGGGGGCGGGTGTTGTTCTGAGCACACTCTGTTCAGGGAAGGGGTGGAGTTGGCCAAAGGGGCAGGTGGAATCTTTAGCAGAGAATTCCTTTCTCCATTCTGTTAGCTAACCATTGCTGTTAAATGTCAGCCGACGAATGCAGCATTTGAAGCAATCTGACTCTAAATCCCCTGCCCTCTCAGTTGCTGCAGTTCTCACACCCTCTATCAGCTCCTGGGTTCACCAGCCATTGTCAACCAAGCAAGTTGGCAGACTGAAGGCAGGGCAAGAATGCTGAACCAGAACGGTCTTTGCTCTTGTCACACATGACATCACAATAAACTTATGCATACACACACACACACACACACATAGACATTCAGACAGAGGCTGGTACCATTAGCAACACTGAGAGACTTGGCCAAAATCTCTAGGAATTTTGATTTCTGGGAGGGGCTGCACAAAGGACTGATACTTTGCATGTACAGAATATATCACATTGTACCTGGGGAGTCACAAAGTAATTTACAAACTTGAATTGAAGGAGCCTGACAGCTGCCTTGAGCAGGACCAGGTGAAGGTGGGGCTGTACTGAGGGGTCTGCGAGCTGCAGCGGGACGTGCTGGACTGGGTTTCACTCTGGTGGAGCAGGTGAGAGGGTCTGGGGGCCAGTGCATTGGAGCAGGGGCTATCACCCCAGTGGCTGAAGCCCAGAGCACTGACCCCATCACCCCTCTTGTGGCTGAAGTCCAGAGCCCCAACATCCCTCCCTGCCCTCCTGTGGATGAGTCGCAGAGCCCAGAGTCCCCACGCCCCTCCACCTCCCCAGCGGCTGAAGCTTGGAGCCCTGATCCCCCCCCATGGCAGCCGAAGACCAGGTCTCTTCCCTTCATCTCTCTTGGTGGCTTGAGCCTGGACACAAGCCCGGAGTCCTCCCTCCCCGCCTCCGCCCTGGGTGCTATAGCCCAGATCCTGGAGTCTCTACCCAGTTGTGGGAGACCAGAGCCCCAAACCCAGAGCTTCCCCCTCCATCGATCAAGCCTGGAGCCCTGAGCCCATCCCCACCCCCGGGAGTTGTTTCGGAAGATGGTACACACCTATGTAGGGCCCTATGAAATCTCTTTTATTATTGGGGATTTTCCAATTTAGTATTTTCTAAGTTTTGTCCTTTCCATTTCTTAAAAAGTAATTCCGTCTTTATGGTTTTTGTGTTAATCACAATTGTTTGATACACTGACCACAGTTAAGTAGCTTTACTATAAATGCACACAAATGTTCAGAAATGGCTTGCAAGGGGAGAAACTGATTTTACTAAAAGAATCCTACAATTTAAACAAAACTTCCTGCAGATTCCCAGTGTACGGTAAAAGTGACATTTTGTGTGTGTGCATGGGGGAGGGAGGTTGTGGGGGGAGTGGAGTGTGTGTGTGTGTGTGTGTGTTGGGGGAGAGTATGTATGGGTGTGTTGGGGAGTGGGGGAGGAGTGTGTGTGTGGGGGTGGAAGTCTATGGGGCGCAGTGGAGGTGAGTGTGTGGGTGGGGGTGGAAGTTTGTGGGGGCAGTGGAGGTGAATGTGTGGGTGGGGGTGGGCGTGGAAGTTTTTGGGGGGCAGTGGAGTTGAGTGTGTGTGTGGGGGTGTGTGTGGGTGGAAGTTTGTGGGGGCAGTGGAAGTGAGTGTGTGTGTTGGGGGAGTGTGTGGGTGGAAGTTTGTGGGGGGCAGTGGAGGTGAGTGTGTGGGTGGGGTGGCCGTGGGTGGAAGTTTGTGGGGGCAGTGGAGGTGAGTGTGTGGGTGGGGTGGGCGTGGGTGGAAGTTTGTGGGGGCAGTGGAGGTGAGTGTGTGGGTGGGGGTGGGTGGAAGTTTGTGGGGGCAGTGGAGGTGAGTGTGTGTGTTGGGGGAGTGTGTGGGTGGAAGTTTGTGGGGGGCAGTGGAGGTGAGTGTGTGGGTGGGGTGGCCGTGGGTGGAAGTTTGTGGGGGCAGTGGAGGTGAGTGTGTGGGTGGGGGTGTGTGTGGGTGGAAGTTTGTGGGGGCAGTGGAGGTGAGTGTGTGGGTGGGGGTGGGTGCAAGTTTGTGGGGGCAGTGGAGGTGAGTGTGTGGGTGTGTGTGGGTGGAAGTTTGTGGGGGCAGTGGAGGTGAGAGTGTGGGTGGGGTGGGGGTGGGTCAAAGTTTGTGGGGGCAGTGCAGGTGAGTGTGGGTGGGTGTGTGTGTGGGTGGAAGTTTGTGGGCGCAGTGGAAGTGGGTGTGACTGTGTGTGTTGGGGCAGTCAGGAGGCCGGGGGAGCTGGAGCTGCCTGAGCAGGGCTGAGCTGAGGGGAGAGGAGCAGCCCAGGGAGCCGCGTGGGGGGCAGAGCAGCAGCAGCTGTGTGGGGGCAGAGTGGGGCTGGGGCTGGAGGCCTCTGGAGCCAGGTGCGGGGAGCAGCTGGGCAGAGTGTGGGGGTCCCTGGGCAGCGGGCCCAGCACAGGGAGACCCCACCAGTCAAGAGGCCTTGCAGGCCGCACTGGGAGGGGTATTGTAACCCCCGGGGGGGGAGGGGCTCTGCCACCTAGACCCTGAGGGCATGTGGCTACCGCCAGAGCGAGTGTCCGACCCGCGGCGTCCCTGCAGCACAGCCAGGGCCTAGCCAGGAGCCTGGGACGTGTGAGGAACAGACTGTGAACTGCCCTGACATTCCAGCCACAGCTGTTTGGGGTCCCCCGTGCCACAGAGCGGGGTGACGGCTTTTCCTTTCACCTTCCCCAGTTTCTCCTTGTTTTTAATGACTTGCTGTTTAATAACTTGTGTTTGCTTTGAACTATATGCGATGATCAATGGGTCAGGGAAGCGTCCGGAGCAGAGAGAGTACCCCGGAGTGGAGACACCCGAGCCCTGTCCTAAGTACAACAATCAGATTGGGGGTCGAGCCCCAGGAATCCTGGGCCCAGCCTTGTCTGGGTTACGAGGACTCTGCCACACGAGAGTAGAAGGGGTGTCCTGGAGTCAGGAGGGAGTGGGAGCGAGGACACAGATCCTTTCGCCAGCCAATTCCACAGGGGTAGTGTATGAGCCAGGAAAGGTCCCCACGATAGCGGGACCATTCCCCCGCTTACATAGGCCTGGACACAGAATGCCTTTAGCTGTGGATTGCACTGCAGATCTGATTGGCTGTAAATCCTGGATACCTCTGGCAACATGAGACCGCATGAACTGGTCCTTTCCTATGGTCTGGCTCTGGTGAGGTAAGACTAAAAGGTCTTTTCACGGTTGGACCAGGACAGACTCTGGGGAGTGCATTATTCTCCTCAGCACTTCCATTCTGTAGTGCCCTGACAGCAAGATCCCAGGTGAATGTGTGGGTTACTCTCCCTGGCATGGTCAGGTTTTCTGTTCAGTTTTTAATGACTGAAATGCTTTTCTCTTCTTTGTAACCTAGGCACATGGTTGGACTCCAATCGCAGAGCGGAAGCAGAAAATAGTCACCATTCCCCGGAGATGCCCAGCTAAAGAGGGAACTTTTCAGTAAGAGCTCCCTGCTGGTTCACACATGCATGTAGACAGCGTCCATGCGGGTGTCTGTCAGTGAGGTTTCTCTGTCTGTTCTGTCAAATGTTTGCCTACTTGTTTTCTGGCTGGTGCCGGCTGAAAGGATTTCGTATCCGAGGAAGGACGTATCCTCCTGCTTAGCAAACAAACAAAGCAGCACATTTCATGTCCAGATTATATTTAGTCGTAAATCGACATTGTGATGGTTCCCCACCAAGGAAAGTTACCCCGTCTTTAGGAAAATGACTGAAGTACGAATGCCAAACACAATTCCAATAGAGGATTCAAAGCAAGGTTTTCTGCATGGTGATTAAAGGCTTTAATTTAAATCAGTCCACCCTGAGGTGAACAATTAAGAGTTGTTATCTTCACTGAAGGCAGTTGAGGTCTAAGCCCTTGGTTCTGTCTGAATGGAAATTCGTTCCATTTACTAATCCGGTTTCAGGAGCATTGTGTGGGGTGCAAGGAGAGGCCAGTGCCATGAGGACAGATGGCTTTGGATGTAAAGGTCGCCGGCAGCACCTGTAACACCTCCCCCCCAACGTGCCCTCACTTGTCCTGGCTCTGGAGCTGCGGCTGGAGCGGGGCTCGGGTCAAACCCTTTGGCGCTGAAGCCAAGTGTTGACATCTCGCTCTCGGGGGCCCAGACTGACCCAGCCACAATCCCCGCGCGGGTGGAGGGGGCGAGCTCTGTCTCCCGTGGCCGTGGGGAGCGTCTCGGGGAGAAGCGGATGCTTGCATTGGGATTTTACACAAAGACCTTTCAGAAGAGCCCTAGACGGTGTCTGAGCTGGCTCGGATGAGGCAGCAAGGGGCAACGCAGCCTGAGCCAGTGAAACTGCCAATCCCCCAGGGAGCAGTGGAAGCAGGTCCAAGCCGCAGCAAAGAGCGGTTCCTGCCGGGAGACGGGAAGCAGGCAGATTGCAGCTCTGTGGGACAGAGAGTGTCTGTTTGTTCTCTATGTGGACGGCACCTGGCACAATGGGGCTGGTCCCTGAGTGGGGCCTGTACACAATGCTAATAAAAGAAGGGGATTTGTTGGATTACTCTAAATCCCGAGTGGAAAGGCGGAGGTGACAGGGGCAAGCCCTGGACAGATGGGATCTGCCCAACCAGGGCAGCATGTGCAGGACGGGGAAGGGGAAAGGCCATTGGAAGTGTTTCCACAAAAGCAAAAAAATCAGGGAACCAGCCCAACCATGGAGGAGTGAGGCTGTTCCCTGGGCTAGATCTCCACAGACAGCAGTCATGGGCAGGCTGGGAGGGATGGCCTGGATTCACTTTGGATTGGCTCCAGTGTAAATGAGACGAGAATTGTCCCAGAAGGGCCCAGGTACAAGAGTGACAGACACTGTAGGTGGAGCCTGTGAATAAAAAAATTAGGTGCATTATAAAACAGTAGTAAAATAATCCCCCTGCTCCCCTTCTCCTGATGGGTGACCCCAAGTCTGACCTTGTACCTGTCCATGGGGCATCATCACTGAATGGGGGAGCTGTTAACGAGGCACCACAGGGATTGGCTGTAGCCCCCTCACTATTCAACTTTGTAATTAACCATCTGGAAGTAAATATAAAATCACTGCTGATAAAGTCTGTGGCTAACACAGCTTGGAGGAGTGGTAAATAATGCTAATGATGGGGCAGTTGTACAGAGCAGCCTGGATAGTTTGATAAAATGGGATTAGTAAAACAAATGCAGTTTAATACAGCCAAAAGCCAGGCCCTATAGCTGGGAACGGAGGCTGGTGGCCACACCTAGAGCCTAGGGAACCGTAGCCTGGAAAGCAGGGACTATGAAAAGGATTTAGGGTCACAGAGGACAAACAGCTGAACCTGAGCTTCTGTGAGCTGCTTTCAGGTTAAGCCTGCAGCTTTGGGCAAGTAATTCAGACCCTGGGTCTGTGTTGGAGCAGACGGGCGTGTCTGGCTCAACAAGACAGGGTTCTGGGGTCCTGAGCTGCCAGGGCAGGAAAGCAGGGGCAGAAGTAGTCTTGGCACATCGGTTGGCAGCTCCCAAGGGGCTTTCTGTGATCCAACCCGTCACAAGGGACAAAACACTCCAATCCCTCCTGGTGGGAGGAGCCAGGTTTGCTCTTCAAATTCTGTCCTTGGTAGATGTCCAGGTCTGGGAATGTCCCACAACAGCATTTCTAATGGAAAGCTGGCTGCAGAACAATTAAACTGCTGAGAGCTCCTATGCAGGTGGGGTGGGAATTCAGTCTCTGTGTTCTGTCAGTGCAGCTAGAGGAATAGGAAAACCTCACCAGTCACTGTAGCAACTGTCTACTCCAAAGTACTACAGGAGCATTTTAAGTGTAGACAGCCTGAGAGTGAGACCAGATCTACCTCCAGTTGGCACTAGGGATGTGCCAGCACTGAGACTACAGCAATGACAACAGTTCAATGCTTCCGGAGTTGGCACGGAGATTCAAATCTACGTGGGAAGCCCCAAGGGATTTCTAGTCCAGCACCTTAACCCCTCAGCCACAGCTACCTGATGGCCACTGGCTTCCCTACACTATGATTCTCTTAGTGAATTATCACTTCACATTGTTTGCTCAGACCAGCCTCCCCGGCCCACTCACTGCTGTGCGGGGCTGTAAGTGTGTCCATTGCTGGACAGCAGGAATTCCTGCCCATTTCCCTTCCGGCTGGAGCAGGATTGGAGTGTGTTTGTGTTAATGACATTGCTGTAGATTGTTGTTCGTTCCCCATCTTGACAATTCAGACAGTCCCTTTCCCATTCAGATCTCCAGCATTTCGTTCCAATAGCAGGGGTCCGGTTTTCTCTGGGGCACTGACATGTTTCAGGGGGTTGGTGAGTGAACTCAGCCTTGCATTCCATCCTTGACGGGGCGGGACAAGGGTGGTCAGTTTTGTTGGGCCAGCAAGTTGGCAACCCTAGATCCAGGGGAAACAAACACCCAACGAGGCTGGCCAGGGGCAGGACATCAGCTTGGAAGGGAGGGGTGGGGGTGGCAGTGACATCACAAAGGCCTGTTGCAGGAACTCGGCCTATTGGGCAAAGGTGGGGGGGAGGGGGTGACCTCACAGAGAGACCCTGACATCAGCCGTGCAGGACAGAGTTGCAGGGCCAGGCCAGTCTCTGAGATCCCCCCGGCTTTGCTGCCGCAAATCTCCTTCGCAAGGTCTCTCCTCGAGGACTGAGAGAGAATTAGGATTCACGGATGTGAGCATGGGGAGGAACCTCTGTGGAGTTTTCTCCTTTCCTACCACTGATTGTGCCGAAAACAAACTTCCCTTTTCCAAGGTAAGAGTCCCAGAGAGGTTTGGAACCTGTTCAGTCTGATCCCCCTGGTGCAGGCAGCATTCTAGGCCCAGAAAACACTGGCTTAAGGTGGCCGAATTTGATTTCCTGCCTAGGACTTTGACGCTTAGAATCCCTGGGGACATTGGGGTTTATGCTTTTTGGTTTCCCTTTTCCTCTTTCCTCCCTCCTTTCTCCTCTTCTCTTGCTTCTTTTTCCCCTTTCCCCGGCTTCCCTCCCTCTACCAAGAAGGGGTGTGTGTGTGGAGTGTGGATGGGGTGGGGGGTGCTCTCATTGCGGGAGGTCCTCACAAAGAGGTGAGGCTGGGTCTGAGAGTGATCCCCTCTGATGGTGACCTGGGCCGTCCTTTGGGACATCTGGTGAGACCTCTCAGCCTCCCGCCCCTCAGAGTCTCAGTGCTGATTGGCCGAGCAGGGGGCTATCGCCAGCGAGGAGACTCAGGTCCTTTTGGCCTCTTTTCAAATCAGGCAAATAAGTCACAACCAATCCAATGTATGGGATTAATCTTGCTGCTTCTCTCCATTAATTGTCTCTTAGCAGGTCATGATTTCCTCTAATGGTCTAGGTCTTCTAAAATACTTGCTGAATAATTCCTATGAACCACTGTTGGTCTGTAGCTCACTTGAGAGCACTTTATTCTGATCAGTCACTGTATGAAATTCAAGATGTCTCAGATAGGTTGAAAGTCAGGAGCAGTGTTTCCTCACATTTTGTATGTCCGTGTGCGGAATGAATTTTGTGCTGTGCACCAATATGTGCAATTTTGTTATGTGACACATCACCTGTATATTGCTGCACATCACAAAATTCATTCTGCACATGGACGGTGTGTGGCAGGGGTGAGGCTGAAGGGTTCAGAGTGTGGGAGGGGGCTGAAGTGGGGCAGAGGGTTGGGGTGTGGGCTCTGGGGTGGGGCTGGGAATGAGGGGCTCAGGGCTAGGGCAGAGGGTTGGGGTGCAGGGGGTGAGGGCTCTGGCTGGGGGAGCGGGCTTTGGGATGGGGCTAGGAATGAGGGGCTCAGGGCTAGGGCAGAGGGTTGTGGTGCAGGGGGAGGGGGCTCCGGCTGGGGGTGTGGGCTCTTCGGTAGGGCTAGGAATGAGGGGCTCAGGGCTGGAGCAGAGGGTTGGGGTGCAGGGGGGTGAGGGCTCCGGCTGGGGATGCAGGCTGTGGGCTGGGGCTCGGAATGAGGGGTTTGGGGAGCAGGTTGCCCGAGGGAGAGAGGACTCCCCCCAGCCCTCTCTCACCACAGCAGCTCAGGGCCAGGTGAGAGAGCACCTGTCTCCTGGCCGCAGCAGCTCTGGTGGGGCTGGGCTGGGGGAGGGGACAGGATTTATTTTTCCTAAGTCAAAACGGGGAAGGGAAGGAGTTATGCTTCAGTTTTTACCTTATAAACTATGGTCCTGGCTAATATATAAGACACTATGGGAATAAGACACCATGTCATGTGGTGACATCACAAGAGCAGAGGGTGTGAGAACTGCAGCAACCGAGAGGGCAGGGGATTTAGAGTCAGATTGCTTCAAATGCTGCATTCGTCGGCTGACATTTAACAGCAATGGTTAGCTAACAGAATGGAGAAAGGAATTCTCTGCTAAAGATTCCACCTGCCCCTTTGGCCAACTCCACCCCTTCCCTGAACAGAGTGTGCTCAGAACAACACCCGCCCCCCCCCACACACACACACAAGCACACAGCTGGGCACCCAGCACACAGCAAGGGAGGGGGTTGTTTGGTTTGTTTTATTTTTACTTTGCAAAAGGTTTTTTCAAAAGCATTTTCTGCCCCTCTTACCCATGGCAAGGAAGCAGACGGTTGGGGGGAAGGGAACCTGAGAGTGGTGGAGCCAGGGCAGTGGGGGTAAGTTGCCGGAGGCTGAAGAGGGTAACGGGGGGCTGAAGGTGACCAGGTGCGGTGAGGGGAAGGGAACAGTTGGGGGAGGCTGAACGGGGCGATGGGGGGCAGTTGGAGGAGGCTGAAGGGGGCGATGGGGGGAAGGGGACATTTGGGGGGAGGCTGAAGGGGGCAATGAGTTGAAGGAGGCTGGGGCAGAGTGGCAGTTGGGGGGGCTGCTCATCCCCATGGGAGGGGAGGAGGAAGAGGAGCTGCCCTTGTATCAGAAGCTGTTTCCTATTAGAACTTGCAACTTCACTGATCCTGAGCAGGGTCCTGTGGTCAAAGGGGAACTAGATGGGTTCATGGAGGCCAGGTCCATCAATGGCTGTTAGCTGGGATGGGCAGGGATGGTGTCCCTAACCTCTGTCTGTCAGAAGCTGGGAATGGGGGACAGGGGATGGGTCACTGGATGATTCCTGTCTGTTCATTCCCTCTGGGGCACCTGGCACTGGCCGCTGTCAGCAGACAGGACACTGGGCTAGATGGACCTTTGGTCTGACCCAGTCTGACCGTTCTTATCTTCTAATGTTCTTCTCACATGCTCAGTAACATCTGCAAGTTGCTGCCCTCACGCGCCATCAGAATCTGCTCCCTGCAATCAAAGGCAGGGAAAATCCCCCTGAAGGGGGGAAATCGGAGGGGAGGGATGGGCAGAGGGACAAAACTGGGACAAGCTCAGGGGTTCAGACTGGGGTGGGGGGCGGCCTGCCCTGCCAGGTAGGTGCAGAAGGGAAAACCCCCAGATAGAGGGAGGCAGAGGGGATAAAAGTTACCATGGATGGGGGGAGCCGTCAGCAGCAGTTCCAAACTACGGTGTGGTGGAGGGTAGAAGGACTTGTGTTCCTCACTGGATGGTCCATCTCAGCACCCCCTCCCCAAGGCTGTGGTGTTAAAGGCCCCGGGTGGCCCAGTGCCCAGCTCTGCTCTAGCTGAAATGGTGACTGAGCTGCCAAGTGTTTGCAGATGCTACCGGTGTGGTGCTCTGCTTTCTCCTGTGTTGATATCACTCAGCTGCGTGCGTGTATTCCCTCTTTGTGCTGCCCCAGCTCTGCGCAGATAGCTGACCCAGCAAACCCGAAGAGAACCCCCAATAACCACAGAGTCTAGTAAGATGCAAAGTCACTTCGACTAGATTTATTGCGATCTCGGACACAATGGCAGTTCCCCGTAGATTACTTAGTCTACCTGGCATACTACGAGAAAGTGCCTCTTGGCAAGGACCCGGCTCAGTGGCGGGACTTTCCACTGCCCCCGTGGCCGGACAAAGACACCACCCCAGGGATATATTCTTATACACGGGTACAAACAAGTTACATATCACTCCTGACGTATTGAGGTGCAACCCCTCCACGTAGCAAGGTACAACCTCCCTACGTAGTAAAGTGCCGCCTCGCACTTTGTACCTGTTGGTTGGATCAAAACAACTCTATCCATCATTTTACCCTTTTGCCCCTGTCATTGGGATGGGTCGGCCTGTTCCATGTTATCTGTGGAATGTTTCGGTATAGTGTGTCTTGGTACCATGTTTATACTGTAACTATGCTAAGTGGATATATATTTATGCAACATCAGCCCTTTCCTTGCCAGCTTCTGTGAGCAGGGCCTGCCTCTTGCTCACAGCTTAACTTTGCTTTATGTTAGCAAAGTCTTGACCATTACTTTAGTTCAGGCCTCAGGCCTCATACTTAGGCCCTTTATCAGGGCCTTCACTTACTACACCAAGGGAGACTTGATCCAGGGAAATAGTTTAAACCTCCCCCCTCCCCCCATCATAAAACAAACTGATGATCATCAGTTCATCACTTCACCACTGAACTGCCCAGTGCCTGGCTTGGAGATGGGGGCAGGAGGAGAGAGACAAGAGTGAGATTTCAGCATCTCCAGGTAGGTCCCACGGCTCCAGTAGCCCCAACAAACACTGTGGGGTTTTAATTCATAGCTGTTGTCGGTCTTGGGGAGACCTTGGTGCACCAGCAGGGGAGGGTGTCTGACGGGGTTGGTGGTCTGGCTCGGAGTGGGGGGTGGCACAGCTGGGAGGTGGAGGGGTCTGTGTGGTGTGGGAGGGTAGGGGATGGATCGGTGCTGTGGGAGAGGAGAGGGGGGTTGTTGGCAGGGGGCGATTGGGTTGTACGGATGGGGCCTGGGTCTGGGAGGGGCCTGGGGGAGGGAGAGGCTATAGGGGACTTGGATCGGGGGCTTGGGTCAATGGCATGGCTGTGGCTGTTGGGCTGGGAGGTAGTGAGGGGCAGCAGCATGGCTGCCCCCAGAGGGACACAGCATGGCTGTGGGGGGCTGTGGGGGGAAGGGGCTGTCGGGTGGCACAGCTGGGTGGGGTGGCTGCACCCTGGCTTGGGGCGAGGAGGACAGTCGGTGGGGGATTGTGGAGTGGTGGGCCACACTGGGGCCTGGGGGCTTGTGGGGGGAAGCCCCATGGGTCTGTGGGTGGGGTAGTGGGGTGGCACCAGACCACGGTTGTTGGTCGGCCGTGGGGCATCTCTGGCTGTGTGCACCAGCGGGGGACGGGGGGTCTGTCACCCACTAGGCGTAAGTTGTGGCATCGACTGATCTAGTGACATTTTGTATCTTCATTTTTATTTAAAAACACAGATCGATCCCCTCGGCCCGGCGCCTTTGAAATCCCTGGGCCCCTGGGCATGGACCCCTTGGCCCCACGTCCCTGCTGGGGGCCGGGGGTGACGCCACAAGACATGAATAAGAGCCAGACCCCCCGGCCAGACCCAGCGACTCCAGCTCACCAGGGCCCAGGAGGCGCCGGGCGGAGTGAGCCGGGGCCCAGCCCAGCAGCAGGAGTGAATTGCGGGCGCTGCCTTGCCAGCCCCCCGGGCCTCGGCTGCTGCCGCTGGGGCCCCCCCAGCCCTGGCTGCAGGCGGGGGAGGGATATTCCCACGGCCTCCCCCCGCACCGAGACTCTCCCCGGGCAGAGACCCCGGCCCGGCCCCCCTGACTGGGACCCTGACTGGGGAACAGGGATGTAGGAGAGGGGTGACCGGGGATGTGGGAGGGGGTAGGAATTGGGGAACAGGGATGTAGGGGGAGGGTGACCAGGGATCTGGGAGGGGGCAGGAATTGGGGAACAGGGATGTGGGAGGGGGGTGAGCAGGGATGAGGGAGGGGGTGGGAGGGGGTGACTGGGGATGTGGGAGGAGGTAGGAATTGGGGAACAGGGATGTGGGAGGGGGGTGAGCAGGGATGTGGGAGGGGGTGACTGGGGATGTGGGAGGGGGTAGGAATTGGGGAACAGGGATGTAGGAGGGGGGTGACCAGGGATCTGGGAGAGGGCAGGAATTGGGGAACAGGGATGCAGGGGGCGGGAGGGGGCCGGGGGATGTGGGGCGCTGGAGGGAGGCTGGGGGAACACACAGGTATCGGGGCAGGGGGAGAATTCTGGGGCTCAGGGGAGCAGAGCTGGACTAGAGGGAAACTCTGAGTGTCCGATAAAGGGAAGAAAAGGGGGGATGTGGGGGAGGGGCTGTGGGGGGGCTGGAGGGAGACTATGGAACAAGCAGAGACTGGCTGGGGAGGGCAGAGCCAGAGGGCAGGAGGAGGGAGGGGGATGGGCACAGATACAATGGCAGCTCCCCCACCCCATGGGGTAGGGGATTGGGAGGGGCTGCCCCGCCCAGCAGCCACTGGGAAGCTTTTTTCCTAGACATGGTCAAACCAGGGATATCAAAGGTGAACCAGGAAGTACTGGGTTTACTGGTTTGCTTACCGGTTAACCGGACCTTGCCAGTTAACCCCGCCGACCGGCCAGCCCCCCTGGGCCAGAGGAGTCCCGGCCGCAGTGGGCTGGGGGGGGGGGCAGCCCCACGCCGGTGGGCAGGCAGGATCCCGGACAGAGCCACGCTGGAGTGGCTCCAGCCCTGTCTGCGGCAGCCAAGGCAGCCTGGAGCAGACCCTGCCGTACCTGGTCGGTGGGACCCCAGCCCCGGCTGCCCTGTGCCGGCCCGCTGGAGAGACCTGAGGTAAAACGGTTAACGAGTTAAATGATATAATTCTAACCGGTTAATCGTTTTAACCACTATTTACATCCCTAGGTCAAACAATCATGGGGGGGGGCATCAGACTTCCCGCTAAGGGCTCAGAATTTGAAAATATTCCCCCACCCCCTATGCGCGCACACGCCCCCTGCTCCTAATTTACTCTTTGTTTGGTTAAGACAGTCTCATTATTTGGGGATCTTACTCCTGGATGATAAATGTTTGGGGCTGAATGGGAAAGGGACTGTCTGAATTGTCAAGATGGGGAACGAACAACAATCTACAGCAATGTCATTAACACAAACACACTCCAATCCTGCTCCAGCCGGAAGGGAAATGGGCAGGAATTCCTGCTGTCCAGCAATGGACACACTTACAGCCCCGCACAGCAGTGAGTGGGCCGGGGAGGCTGGTCAAAATGAACTGGACAAATTGGAGAAATGGTCTGAGGTAAACAGGATGAAGTTTAACAAAGACAAATGCAAAGTGCTCCACTTAGGAAGGAACAATCAGTTTCACACATACAGAATGGGAAGAGACTGTCTAGGAAGGAGTACGGCAGAAAGGGATCTAGGCGTTATAGTGGACCACAAGCTAAATATGAGTCAACAGTGTGATGCTGTTGCAAAAAAAGCAAACATGATTCTGGGATGCATTAACAGGTGTGTTGTGAGCAAGACATAAGAAGTCATTCTTGCGCTCTACTCTGCGCTGGTTAGGCCTCAACTGGAGTATTGTGTCCAGTTCTGGGCACCACATTTCAAGGAAGATGTGGAGAAATTGGAGAGGGTCCAGAGAAGAGCAACAAGAATGATTAAAGGTCTTGAGAACATGACCTATGAAGGAAGGCTGAAAGAATTGGGTTTGTTTAGTTTGGAAAAGAGAAGACTGAGAGGGGACATGATAGCAGTTTTCAGGTATCTAAAAGGGTGTCATAAGGAGGAGGGAGAAAACTTGTTCAGTAAACACTGGAATAAACTGCCTAGGGAGGTTGTGGAATCTCCATCTCTGGAGATATTTAAGAGTAGGCTAGATAAATATCTATCCGGGATGGTCTAGACAGTATTTGGTCCTGCCATGAGGGCAGGGGACTGGACTCAATGACCTCTCGAGGTCCCTTCCAGTCCTAGAATCTATGAATCTATGAAGGAGGCAACAACCTGTCATGTGTGATCTAAGGAGCAGGAAAAGAAGCTGGGAATTACCTTTTGTAAAATCTCATCTTCTTTCGAAAACCTGTGGAAATAGCTGATTCAAGAAGTTGTTGACAGATGGATAGTACACGTCTATCAGCTCCTGGGTTCACTAGCCGTTGTCAACCAAGCAAGTTGGCAGACTGAAGGCAGGGCAAGAATGCTGAACCAGAACGGTCTTTGCTCTTGTCACACATGACATCACAATAAACTTATGCATACACACACACACACACACACATAGACATTCAGACAGAGGCTGGTACCATTAGCAACACTGGGAGACTCGGCCAAAATCTCTAGGAATTTTGATTTCTCGGAGGGGCTGCACAAAGGACTGATACTTTGCATGTACAGAATATATCACATTGTACCTGGGGAGTCACAAAGTAGTTTACAAACTTGAATTCCAGGAGCCTGACAGCTGCCCTGAGCAGGACCAGGTGAAGGTGGGGCTGTACTGAGGAGTCTGCGAGCTGCAGCGGGACGAGCTGGACTGGGTTTCGCTCTGGTGGAGCAGGTGAGAGGGTCTGGGGGCCAGTGCATTGGGGGAGGGGCTGTCACCCCAGTGGCCGAAGCCCGGAGCACTGACCCCCTCACCCCTCTTGTGGCTGAAGTCCAGAGCCCCCACCTCCCTCCCTGCCCTCCTGTGGATGAGTCGCAGAGCCCAGAGCCCCCACTCCCCTCCACCTCCCCAGCGGCTGAAGCTTGGAGCCCTGATCTCCCCCCATGGCAGCCGAAGACCAGGTCTCTTCCCTTCATCTCTCTTGGTGGCTTGAGCCTGGACACAAGCCCGGAGTCCTCCCTCCCCCCCTCCACCCTGGGTGCTATAGCCCGGATCCTGGAGTCTCTACCCAGTTGTGGGAGACCAGAGCCCCAAACCCAGCGCTCCCCCTCCATAGATCAAGCCTGGAGCCCTGAGCCCATCCCCACCCCCGGGAGTTGTTTAGGAAGATGGTACACGCCTATGTAGGGCCCTATGAAATCTCTTTTATTATTGGGGATTTTCCAATTTAGTATTTTCTGAGTTTTGTCCTTTCCATTCCTTAAAAATTAATTCCGTCTTTATGGTTTTTGTGTTAATCACAATTGTTTGATACACTGACCACAGTTAAGTAGCTTTACTATAAATGCACACAAATGTTCAGATATGGCTTGCAAGGGGAGAAACTGATTTTACTAAAAGAATCCTACAATTTAAACAAAACTTCCTGCAGATGCCCAGAGTACGGTAAAAGTGACATTTTGTGTGTGTGCATGGGGGAGGGAGGTTGTGGGGGGAGTGGAGTGTGTGTGTGTGTGTGTGTGTTGGGGGAGAGTATGTATGGGTGTGCTGGGGAGCGGGGGAGGAGTGTGAGTGTGTGGGTGGAAGTTTATGGGGCGCAGTGGAGGTGAGTGTGTGGGGGTGGGGGGGCGGACGTTTGTGGGGGCAGTGGAGGTGAGTGTGTGAGTTGGGGGGGGGTGTGGGTGGAAGTTTGTGGGGGCAGTGGAGGTGAGTGTGTGGGTGGGGTGGGGGTGGGTGAAAGTTTGTGGGGGCAGTGGATGTGAGGGTAGGGGGGTGGAAGTTTGTGGGGGCTGTGGAGGTGAGTGTGGGGGGGGTGGAAGTTTGTGGGGGCAGTGGAGGTGAGTGTGACTGTGTGTCTTGGGGCAGTCAGGAGGCCGGGGGTCCCGTCCTCCGTGTGAGCTGGAGCTGCCTGAGCAGGGCTGAGCTGAGGGGAGAGAAGCAGCCCAGGGAGCTCTGTCTCCCGTGGCCGTGGGGAGCGTCTCGGGGAGAAGCGGATGCTCCGCCCCCCGTGAGCGCACCGGCCCCGAGTGCAGCGGGGGGACCGGGACCGAGCACAGCGACGCCCCGGGGCCGGGCGGGGATGTCCTAGGGCTGAAAGTGCCACTTAGACCTCACCGGGCACCGCGGCTGAGCGCCCCGGGGCTCCCGAGCCGGGCGGTTCGGTTCGGTGCGGTGCGCCCCGGGGTGCGCGGGCCCGAACCAACCTCCGCGGGGGACGGGCACCCCGCTCTGCCCCGGCCCCGCCCCCAGCCCCGCCCCGCTGTGGCCCGGCCCCGCCCCCAGCCCCGCCCCGCTGTGCCGCGGCCCCGCCCCCAGCCCCGCTCCGCTCTGCAGCGGCCCCGCACCCAGCCCCGCCCCAAGCTCTGGCCCGGCCCCGGCCCCTGTCCCGCCCCTGCTCCGGCCCAATCCCGCCCCGCCCGGGCTCGCCCCTGCTCCAGCCCCGCCCCGCTCTACCCCGGCCCCGCCCCTACTCCAGCCCCGCCCCGCTGTGCCCCGGCCCCGCCCCTGCTCCAGCCCCGCCCCGCTGTGCCCCGGCCCCGCCCCTGCTCCAGCCCCGCTCCGCTGTGCCCCGGCCCCGCCCCCTGCCCCGCCCCGTGCCGCGTCCATGCTCCAGCCCCAGCCCTGCCCCGCTGTGCCCCGGCCCCGCCCGCAGCCCCGCCCCGCTGTGCCCCAGCCCCGCCCCTGTCCCGCCTAGCTCTGCCCCTCCCCCGCCTCCAGTCCAGTCCCTGCTCCGACCCCGCCCCCAGCCCCGCCCCGCTCGGCCCCCGCCCCTGCCCCGCCCCCCGGCCCGACCCGCTCTGCAGCGGCCCCGCCCCAGCCCCGCCTCCCCCGGGGCTTGGCCTCTGCCCTGATCGCTCTGCCCCACCCCCGAGCCGCCACATGCCCCGCCCACTGCCACCTCCTTTCGCCTCCCTAGCGCCGCCGCCCCTGAAACCACTCTACCCAGGCCGAGGCCGGAAGCGGAAGTGAGTGCGGAGCTCAGGACGCCATTAGGAGAAGGTCATTGGCGCCAGAGGGTGGCGTGGGGCGAGGAGGGGCTGTTGCGCGCTGCTTCTGCCAGCCCCGGTGCATTGTGGGATTCCTTCTCCCTCCCAGCGAGTGTCTCCTGTTCCACCCACCCCGACCCTCACCTCCACTGCGCCCACAAACTTCCACCCCCCCCACACACACACTCACCTCCACTGCGCCCACAAACTTCCACCCACACCCCCCCACACACTCACCTCCACTGCCCCCACAAACTTCCACCCACACCCCCACACACACTCACCTCCACTGTGCCCACAAACTTCCACCCACACCCCCCCACACACTCACCTCCACTGCCCCCACAAACTTCCCCCCACACCCGCCCCACACACACATTCACCTCCACTGTGCCCACAAACTTCCACCCACAACCCCCCCCACACACACTCACCTCCACTGCCCCCACAAACTTCCCCCCACACCCGCCCCACACACACACTCACCTCCACTGCCCCCACAAACTTCCACCCACACACACCCCCAACTCACACACACACTCACCTCCACTGCCCCCACAAACTTCCACCCACCCCCACCCCACCCACACATTCACCTCCACTGCCCCCACAAACTTCCACCCACCCCCACCCACACACTCACCTCCACTGCCCCCCACAAACTTCCATGCCCACCCCCACCCACACATTCACTGCCCCCACAAACTTCCACCCACCCACACCCCCACCCTCACCTCCACTGCGCCCCATAAACTTCCACACAAACACTCACACTCCTCCCCCACTCCCCATCACACCCATACATACTCTACACACACACACACACTCCACTCCCCCCACAACCTCCCTCCCCCATGCACACACACACTGCTGTGGACTGTAGTGTCACTGTTCAGCAATGTCAGTTGGTCGTGTTACTTACGACTGCTTTAAAAGGTGAGTTAAAAATGTCACTTTTACCGTACTCTGGGCATCTGCAGGAAGTTTTGTTTAAATTGTAGGATTCTTTTAGTAAAATCAGTTTCTCCCCTTGCAAGCCATTTCTGAACATTTGTGTGCACTTATAGTAAAGCTAGTTAACTGTGGTCAGTGTATCAAACAATTGTGATTAACACAAAAACCATAAAGACGGAATTAATTTTTAAGAACTGGAAAGGACAAAACTCAGAAAATACTAAATTGGAAAATCCCCAATAATAAAAGAGATTTCATAGGGCCCTACATAGGCGTGTACCATCTTCCGAAACAACTCCCGGGGGTGGGGATGGGCTCAGGGCTCCAGGCTTGATCGATGGAGGGCGAACTCTGGGTTTGGGGCTCTGGTCTCCCACAACTGGGTAGAGACTCCAGGATCCGGGCTATAGCACCCAGGGCGGAGGGGGGGAGGGAGGACTCCGGGCTTGTGTCCAGGCTCAAGCCACCAAGAGAGATGAAGGGAAGAGACCTAGTCTTCGGCTGCCATGGGGGGGAGATCAGGGCTCCAAGCTTCAGCCGCTGGGGAGGTGGAAGGGAGTGGGGGCTCCGGGCTCTGCGATTCATCCACAGGAGGGCAGGGAGGGAGGTGGGGGCTCTGGACTTAAGCCACAAGAGGGGTGAGGGGGTCAGTGCTCCGGGCTTCGGCCACTGGGGTGACAGCCCCTCCCCCAATGCACTGGCCCCCAGACCCTCTCACCTGCTCCACCAGAGCGAAACCCAGTCCAGCTCGTCCCGCTGCAGCTCGCAGACCCCTCAGTACAGCCCCACCTTCACCTGGTCCTGCTCAGGGCAGCTGTCAGGCTCCTGGAATTCAAGTTTGTAAACTACTTTGTGACTCCCCAGGTACAATGTGATATATTCTGTACATGCAAAGTTTCAGAGTAGCAGCCGTGTTAGTCTGTATCCGCAAAAATAACAGGAGTACTTGTGGCACCTTAGAGACTAACAAATTTATTAGAGCATAAGCTTTCGTGGGCTACAACCCACTTCTTCGGATGTAGCCCACGAAAGCTTATGCTCTAATAAATTTGTTAGTCTCTAAGGTGCCACAAGTACTCCTGTTATTTTTGTACATGCAAAGTATCAGTCCTTTGTGCAGCCCCTCCCAGAAATCAAAATTCCTGTTGCTAATGGTACCAGCCTCTGTCTGTATGTCTGTGTGTGTGTGTGTATGCATAAGTTTATTGTGATGTCATGTGTGACAAGAGCAAAGACCGTTCTGGTTCAGCATTCTTGCCCTGCCTTCAGTCTGCCAACTTGCTTGGTTGACAACGGCAAGTGAACCCAGGAGCTGATAGACGCGTACTGTCCATCTGTCAACAACTTCTTGAATCAGCTATTTCCACAGCTTTTTGGAAGAAGATGAGATTTTACAAAAGGTAATTCCCAGATTCTTTTCCTGCTCCTTAGATCACACATGACAGGTTGTTGCCTCCTTCATAGATTCATAGATTCTAGGACAGGAAGGGACCTCGAGAGGTCATTGAGTCCAGTCCCCTGCCCTCATGGCAGGACCAAATACTGTCTAGACCATGCTGGACCCTCTCCAATTTCTCCACATCTTCCTTGAAATGTGGTGCCCAGAACTGGACACAATACTCCAGTTGAGGCCTAACCAGCGCAGAGTAGAGCGCAAGAATGACTTCTTATGTCTTGCTCACAACACACCTGTTAATGCATCCCAGAATCATGTTTGCTTTTTTTGCAACAGCATCACACTGTTGACTCATATTTAGCTTGTGGTCCACTATAACGCCTAGATCCCTTTCTGCCGTACTCCTTCCTAGACAGTCTCTTCCCATTCTGTATGTGTGAAACTGATTGTTCCTTCCTAAGTGGAGCACTTTGCATTTGTCTTTGTTAAACTTCATCCTGTTTAGCTCAGACCATTTCTCCAATTTGTCCAGATCATTTTGAATTATGACCCTATCCTCCAAAGCAGTTGCAATCCTTCCCAGTTTGGTATCATCTGCAAATTTAATAACCGTCCTTTCTATGCCAATATCTAAGTCGTTGATGAAGATATTGAACAGAGCCGGTCCCAAAACAGACCCCTGCGGAACCCCACTTGTTATACCTTTCCAGCAGGATTGGGAACCATTAATAACTACTCTCTGAGTACGGTTATCCAGCCAGTTATGCACCCACCTTATAGTAGCCCCATCTAAGTTGTATTTGCCTAGTTTATCGATAAGAATATCATGCGAGACCCTATCAAATGCCTTACTGAAGTCTAGGTATACCACATCCACCGCTTCTCCCTTATCCACAAGACTCGTTATCCTAGCAAAGAAAGCTATCAGATTGGTTTGACATGATTTGTTCTTTACAAATCCATGCTGGCTATTCCCTATCACCTTACCACCTTCCAAGTGTTTGCAGATGATTTCCTTGATTACTTGCTCCATTATCTTCCCTGGCACAGAAGTTAAACTAACTGGTCTGTAGTTTCCTGGCTTGTTTTTATTTCCCTTTTTAGAGATGGGCACTATATTTGCCCTTTTCCAGTCCTCTGGATTCTCTCCTGTCTCCCATGATTTTCCAAAGATAATAGCTAGAGGCTCAGATACCTCCTCTATTAGCTCCTTGAGTATTCTAGGATGCATTTCATCAGGCCCTGGTGACTTGCAGGCATCTAACTTTTCTAAGTGATTTTTAACTTGTTCTTTTTTTATTTTATCTTCTAAACCTACCCCCTTCCCATAGCATTCACTATGTTAGTCATTCCTTCAGACTTCTCGGTGAAGACCAAAACAAAGAAGTCATTAAGCATCTCTGCCATTTCCAAGTTTCCTGTTACTGTTTCTCCCTCCTCACTGAGCAGTGGGCCTACCCTGTCCTTGGTCTTCCTCTTGCTTCTAATGTATTGTGGAAGCAGAGAAAGAATGGACAGGAAGGGGATTGCAATGCATGACAGTTTGTTAGCAAGAGTTAGGCTAACTGTAACCCTAATAACGCGAGATTTGTAGAAGCGAGGATTGTGTGAGGCGAGTGGGGAAAGAACTGTGTGAGAAGTTGTTGCGACCTTGTGTAGATAATATTGTTGCTTCTGTGGAAACACTTCCAATGGCCTTTCCCCTTCCCCGTCCTGCACATGCTGCCCTGGTTGGGCAGATCCCATCTGTCCAGGGCTTGCCCCTGTCACCTCCACCTTTCCACTCGGGATTTAGAGTAATCCAACAAATCCCCTTCTTTTATTAGCATTGTGTACAGGCCCCACTCAGGGATTAGCCCCATTGTGCCAGGTGCCGTCCACATACGGAACAAACAGACACTCTCTGTCCCACAGAGCTGCAATCTGCCTGCTTCCCGTCTGCCGGCAGGAACCGCTCTTTGCTGCGGCTTGGACCTGCTTCCACTGCTCCCTGGGGGATTGGCAGTTTCACTGGCTCAGGCTGCGTTGCCCCTTGCTGCCTCATCCGAGCCAGCTCAGACACCGTCTAGGGCTCTTCTGAAAGGTCTTTGTGTAAAATCCCAATGCAAGCATCCGCTTCTCCCCGAGACGCTCCCCACGGCCACGGGAGACAGAGCTCGCCCCCTCCCCCCCGCGCGGGGATTGTGGCTGGGTCAGTCTGGGCCCCCGAGAGCGAGATGTCAACACTGGGCTTCAGCGCCAAAGGGTTTGACCCGAGCCCCGCTCCAGCCGCAGCTCCAGAGCCAGGACAAGCGAGGGCACGTTGGGGGGGAGGTGTTACAGGTGCTGCCGGCGACCTTTACATCCAAAGCCATCTGTCCTCATGGCACTGGCCTCTCCTTGCACCCCACACAATGCTCCTGAAACCGGATTAGTAAATGGAACGAATTTCCATTCAGACAGAACCAAGGGCTTAGACCTCAACTGCCTTCAGTGAAGATAACAACTCTTAATTGTTCACCTCAGGGTGGACTGATTTAAATTAAAGCCTTTAATCACCATGCAGAAAACCTTGCTTTGAATCCTCTATTGGAATTGTGTTTGGCATTCGTACTTCAGTCATTTTCCTAAAGACGGGGTAACTTTCCTTGGTGGGGAACCATCACAATGTCGATTTACGACTAAATATAATCTGGACATGAAATGTGCTGCTTTGTTTGTTTGCTAAGCAGGAGGATACGTCCTTCCTCGGATACGAAATCCTTTCAGCTGGCACCAGCCAGAAAACAAGTAGGCAAACATTTGACAGAACAGACAGAGAAACCTCACTGACAGACACCCGCATGGACGCTGTCTACATGCATGTGTGAACCAGCAGGGAGCTCTTACTGAAAAGTTCCCTCTTTAGCTGGGCATCTCCGGGGAATGGTGACTATTTTCTGCTTCCGCTCTGCGATTGGAGTCCAACCATGTGCCTAGGTTACAAAGAAGAGAAAAGCATTTCAGTCATTAAAAACTGAACAGAAAACCTGACCCTGCCAGGGAGAGTAACCCACACATTCACCTGGGATCTTGCTGTCAGGGCACTACAGAATGGAAGTGCTGAGGAGAATAATGCACTCCCCAGAGTCTGTCCTGGTCCAACCGTGAAAAGACCTTTTAGTCTTACCTCACCAGAGCCAGACCATAGGAAAGGACCAGTTCATGCGGTCTCATGTTGCCAGAGGTATCCAGGATTTACAGCCAATCAGATCTGCAGTGCAATCCACAGCTAAAGGCATTCTGTGTCCAGGCCTATGTAAGCGGGGGAATGGTCCCGCTATCGTGGGGACCTTTCCTGGCTCATACACTACCCCTGTGGAATTGGCTGGCGAAAGGATCTGAGTCCTCGCTCCCACTAACTTCACCCAGAGGCCCGCCTGACTCCAGGACACCCCTTCTACTCTCGTGTGGCAGAGTCCTCGTAACCCAGACAAGGCTGGGCCCAGGATTCCTGGGGCTCGACCCCCAATCTGGTTGTTGTACTTAGGACAGGGCTCGGGTGTCTCCACTCCGGGGTACTCTCTCTGCTCCGGACGCTTCCCTGACCCATTGATCATCGCATATAGTTCAAAGCAAACACAAGTTATTAAACAGCAAGTCATTAAAAACAAGGAGAAACTGGGGAAGGTGAAAGGAAAAGCCGTCACCCCGCTCTGTGGCATGGGGGACCCCAAACAGCTGTGGCTGGAATGTCAGGGCAGTTCACAGTCTGTTCCTCACACGTCCCAGGCCCCTGGCCAGGCCCTGGCTGTGCTGCAGGGACGCCGCGGGTCGGACACTCGCTCTGGCGGTGGCCACATGCCCTCAGGGTCTAGGTGGCAGGGCCCCTCCCCCCCCGGGGGTTACAATACCACTCCCAGTGCGGCCTGCAAGGCCTCTTGACTGGTGGGGTCTCCCTGTGCTGGGCCCGCTGCCCAGGGACCCCCACACTCTGCCCAGCTGCTCCCCGCACCTGGCTCCAGAGGGCTCCAGCCCCAGCCCCACTCTGCCCCCACACGGCTGCTGCTGCTCTGCCCCCCACGCGGCTCCCTGGGCTGCTCCTCTCCCCTCAGCTCAGCCCTGCTCAGGCAGCTCCAGCTCCCCCGGCCTCCTGACTGCCCCAACACACACAGTCACACTCACCTCCACTGCGCCCACAAACTTCCACCCACACACACAGCCACCCACACTCACCTCCACTGCCCCCACAAACTTTGACCCACTCCCACCCCACCCACACTCTCACCTCCACTGCCCCCACAAACTTCCACCCCCACACACCCACACACTCACCTCCACTGCCCCCACAAACTTGCACCCACCCCCACCCACACACTCACCTCCACTGCCCCCACAAACTTCCACCCACACACACCCCCACCCACACACTCACCTCCACTGCCCCCACAAACTTCCACCCACGGCCACCCCACCCACCCACTCACCTCCACTGCCCCCCACAAACTTCCACCCACACACTCCCCCAACACACACACTCACCTCCACTGCCCCCACAAACTTCCACCCACCCACACCCACACACTCACCTCCACTGCCCCCACAAACTTCCACCCACGCCCACCCCACCCACACACTCACCTCCACTGCCCCCACAAACTTCCACCCACGCCCACCCCACCCACACACTCACCTCCACTGCCCCCCACAAACTTCCACCCACACACTCCCCCAACACACACACTCACTTCCACTGCCCCCACAAACTTCCACCCACACACACCCTCACCTCCACTGCCCCCCAAAAACTTCCACGCCCACCCCCACCCACACATTCATCTCCACTGCCCCCACAAACTTCCACCCCCACCCACACACTCACCTCCACTGCGCCCCATAGACTTCCACCCCCACACACACACTCCTCCCCCACTCCCCAACACAGCCATACATACTCTCCCCCAACACACACACACACACACACACACTCCACTCCCCCCACAACCTCCCTCCCCCATGCACACACACAAAATGTCACTTTTACCGTACACTGGGAATCTGCAGGAAGTTTTGTTTAAATTGTAGGATTCTTTTAGTAAAATCAGTTTCTCCCCTTGCAAGCCATTTCTGAACATTTGTGTGCATTTATAGTAAAGCTACTTAACTGTGGTCAGTGTATCAAACAATTGTGATTAACACAAAAACCATAAAGACGGAATTACTTTTTAAGAAATGGAAAGGACAAAACTTAGAAAATACTAAATTGGAATATCCCCAATAATAAAAGAGATTTCATAGGGCCCTACATAGGTGTGTACCATCTTCCGAAACAACTCCCGGGGGTGGGGATGGGCTCAGGGCTCCAGGTTTGATCGATGGAGGGGGAAGCTCTGGGTTTGGGGCTCTGGTCTCCCACAACTGGGTAGAGACTCCAGGATCCGGGCTATAGCACCCAGGGCGGAGTGGGGGAGGGAGGACTCCGGGCTTGTGTCCAGGCTCAAGCCACCAAGAGAGATGAAGGGAAGAGACCTGGTCTTCGGCTGCCATGGCGGGGGATCAGGGCTCCAAGCTTCAGCCGCTGGGGAGGTGGAGGGGAGTGGGGGGGTCTGGGCTCTGCGACTCATCCACAGGAGGGCAGGGAGGGATGTTGGGGCTCTGGACTTCAGCCACAAGAGGGGTGAGGGGGTCAGTGCTCCGGGCTTCAGCCACTGGGGTGATAGCCCCTCCTCCAATGCACTGGCCCCCAGACCCTCTCACCTGCTCCACCAGAGTGAAACCCAGTCCAGCACGTCCCGCTGCAGCTCGCAGACCCCTCAGTACAGCCCCACCTTCACCTGGTCCTGCTCAGGGCAGCTGTCAGGCTCCTTCAATTCAAGTTTGTAAATTACTTTGTGACTCCCCAGGTACAATGTGATATATTCTGTACATGCAAAGTATCAGTCCTTTGTGCAGCCCCTCCCAGAAATCAAAATTCCTAGAGATTTTGGCCAAGTCTCTCAGGGTTGCTAATGGTACCAGCCTCTGTCTGAATGTCTATGTGTGTGTGTGTGTGTGTGTGTGTGTGTGTGTGTGTGTATGCATAAGTTTATTGTGATGTCATGTGTGACAAGAGCAAAGACCGTTCTGGTTCAGCATTCTTGCCCTGCCTTCAGTCTGCCAACTTGCTTGGTTGACGGCTGGTGAACCCAGGAGCTGATAGACATGTACTATCCATCTGTCAACAACTTCTTGAATCAGCTATTTCCACAGGTTTTCGAAAGAAGATGAGATTTTACAAAAGGTAATTCCCAGATTCTTTTCCTGCTCCTTAGATCACACATGACAGGTTGTTGCCTCCTTCATAGATTCATAGATTCTAGGACTGGAAGGGACCTCGAGAGGTCATTGAGTCCAGTCTCCTGCCCTCATGGCAGGACCAAATACTGTCTAGACCATCCCGGATAGATATTTATCTAGCCTACTCTTAAATATCTCCAGAGATGGAGATTCCACAACCTCCCTAGGCAGTTTATTCCAGTGTTTACTGAACAAGTTTTCTCCCTCCTCCTTATGACACCCTTTTAGATACCTGAAAACTGCTATCATGTCCCCTCTCAGTCTTGTCTTTTCCAAACTAAACAAACCCAATTCTTTCAGCCTTCCTTCATAGGTCATGTTCTCAAGACCTTTAATCATTCTTGTTGCTCTTCTCTGGACCCTCTCCAATTTCTCCACATCTTCCTTGAAATGTGGTGCCCAGAACTGGACACAATACTCCAGTTGAGGCCTAACCAGCGCAGAGTAGAGCGCAAGAATGACTTCTTATGTCTTGCTCACAACACACCTGTTAATGGATCCCAGAATCATGTTTGCTTTTTTTGCAACAGCATCACACTGTTGACTCATATTTAGCTTGTGGTCCACTATAACGCCTAGATCCCTTTCTGCCGTACTCCTTCCTAGACAGTCTCTTCCCATTCTGTATGTGTGAAACTGATTGTTCCTTCCTAAGTGGAGCACTTTGCATTTGTCTTTGTTAAACTTCATCCTGTTTACCTCAGACCATTTCTCCAATTTGTCCAGTTCATTTTGACCAGCCTCCCCGGCCCACTCACTGCTGTGCGGGGCTGTAAGTGTGTCCATTGCTGGACAGCAGGAATTCCTGCCCATTTCCCTTCCGGCTGGAGCAGGATTGGAGTGTGTTTGTGTTAATGACATTGCTGTAGATTGTTGTTCGTTCCCCATCTTGACAATTCAGACAGTCCCTTTCCCATTCAGCCCCAAACATTTATCATCCAGGAGTAAGATCCCCAAATAATGAGACTGTCTTAACCAAACAAAGAGTAAATTAGGAGCAGGGGGCGTGTGCGCGCATAGGGGGTGGGGGGATATTTTCAAATTCTGAGCCCTTAGCGGGAAGTCTGATGCCCCCCCCATGATTGTTTGACCTAGGGATGTAAATAGTGGTTAAAACAATTAACCGGTTAGAATTATATCATTTAACTCGTTAACCGTTTTACCTCAGGTCTCTCCAGCGGGCCGGCACAGGGCAGCCGGGGCTGGGGTCCCACCGACCAGGTACGGCAGGGTCTGCTCCAGGCTGCCTTGGCTGCCGCAGACAGGGCTGGAGCCACTCCAGCGTGGCTCTGTCCGGGATCCTGCCTGCCCACCGGCGTGGGGCTGCGCCCCCCCCAGCCCACTGCGGCCAGGACTCCTCTGGCCCAGGGGGGCTGGCCGGTCGGCGGGGTTAACTGGCAAGGTCCGGTTAACCGGTAAGCAAACCAGTAAACCCAGTACTTCCTGGTTCACCTTTGATATCCCTGGTTTGACCATGTCTAGGAAAAAAGCTTCCCAGTGGCTGCTGGGCGGGGCAGCCCCTCCCAATCTCCTACCCCATGGGCTGGGGGAGCTGCCATTGTATCTCTGCCCATCCCCCTCCCTCCTCCTGCCCTCTGGCTCTGCCCTCCCCAGCCAGTCTCTGCTTGTTCCATAGTCTCCCTCCAGCCCCCCCACAGCCCCTCCCCCACATCCCCCCTTTTCTTCCCTTTATCGGACACTCAGAGTTTCCCTCTAGTCCAGCTCTGCTCCCCTGAGTCCCAGAATTCTCCCCCTGCCCCGATACCTGTGTGTTCCCCCAGCCTCCCTCCAGCGCCCCACATCCCCCGGCCCCCTCCCGCCCCCTGCATCCCTGTTCCCCAATTCCTGCCCTCTCCCAGATCCCTGGTCACCCCCTCCTACATCCCTGTTCCCCAATTCCTACCCCCTCCCACATCCCCAGTCACCCCCTCCCACCCCCTCCCACATCCCTGCTCACCCCCCTCCCACATCCCTGTTCCCCAATTCCTGCCCCCTCCCAGATCCCTGGTCACCCCCCTCCTACATCCCTGTTCCCCAATTCCTACCCCCTCCCACATCCCCGGTCACCCCCCTCCCACATCCCTGTTCCCCAATTCCTGCCCCCTCCCAGATCCCCGGTCACCCCCCTCCCGCCCCCTACCACATTCCCCTTCCCCCTCCTGCCCCCTCCCACATCCCTGCTCACCCCCCTCCCACATCCCTGTTCCCCAATTCCTGCCCCCTCCCAGATCCCTGGTCACCCCTCTCCTACATCCCTGTTCCCCAATTCCTACCCCCTCCCACATCCCCGGTCACCCCCCTCCCACATCCCTGTTCCCCAATTCCTGCCCCCTCCCAGATCCCCGGTCACCCCCCTCCCGCCCCCTACCACATTCCCCTTCCCCCTCCTGCCCCCTCCCACATCCCAGCTCACCCCCCTCCCACATCCCTGTTCCCCAATTCCTGCCCCCTCCCAGATCCCTGGTCACCCCTCTCCTACATCCCTGTTCCCCAATTCCTACCCCCTCCCACATCCCCGGTCTTCCCCCTCCCACATCCCTGTTCCCCAATTCCTGCCCCCTCCCAGATCCCCGGTCACCCCCCTCCCGCCCCCTACCACATTCCCCTTCCCCCTCCTGCCCCCTCCCACATCCCTGCTCACCCCCCTCCCACATCCCTGTTCCCCAATTCCTGCCCCCTCCCAGATCCCTGGTCACCCCTCTCCTACATCCCTGTTCCCCAATTCCTACCCCCTCCCACATCCCCGGTCACCCCCCTCCCACATCCCTGCTCACCCCCTACCACATCCCTGTTCCCCAATTCCTACCCCCTCCCACATCCCCGGTCACCCCCCTCCCTCACCCTCCCACATCCCTGTTCCCCAATTTCTGTCCCCTCCCAGATCCCCGGTCATCCCCCTCCCGCCCCCTGCATCCCTGTTCCCCAATTCCTGCCCCCTCCCAGATCCCCGGTCACCCCCCTCCCGCCCCCTACCACATTCCCCTTCCCCCTCCTGCCCCCTCCCACATCCCTGCTCACCCCCCTCCCACATCCCTGTTCCCCAATTCCTGCCCCCTCCCACATCCCCCGTCACTCCTTTCCCGCCCTCTCCCACATCACCCTTCCCCCTCCCCCTTCCTGCCCCCTCCCACATCCCTGGTCACCCCCCTCCTGCATCCCTGTTCCCCAATTCCTGCCCCCTCCCACAACCCTTCCCCCCTTCCCCCCCACCCCCACCCCCTGCAAACCCTGGGCGCTGCTGCCGCTTCCCTCTGCCCGAGGCCGGGACTCGCAGCTCGCCCCGCTGGGAGCAGCCTGGGCCCCCCGCCCCGCACAGGCTGCACCGGGAGCAGCTCCCTGCGGGGGGCAGGTCTCCCCTTCTCCCCACATGGGGCACTTCCGGGGGGGCTCGGGGTCCCAGTCAGGGGGGCCGGGCCGGGGTCTCTGCCCGGGGAGAGTCTCGGTGCGGGGGGAGGCCGTGGGAATATCCCTCCCCCGCCTGCAGCCAGGGCTCGGGGGGCCCTAGCGGCAGCAGCCGAGGCCCGGGAGGCTGGCAAGGCAGCCGCAATTCAGTCCTGCTGCTGGGCTGGGACCCGGCTCGCTCCGCCCGGCGCCTCCTGGGCCCTGGCGAGCTGGAGTCGCTGGGTCTGGCCGGGGGGTCTGGCTCTTATTCATGTCTTGTGGCGTCACCCCCGGCCCTCAGCAGGGACGTGGGGCCAAGGGGTCCATGCCCAGGGGCCCAGGGATTTCAAAGGCGCCGGGCCGAGGGGATCGATCTGTGTTTTTAAATAAAAATGAAGATACAAAATGTCACTAGATCAGTCGATGCCACAACTTACGCCTAGTGGGTGACAGACCCCCCGTCCCCCGCTGGTGCACACAGCCAGAGATGCCCCAAGGCCGACCAACAACCGTGGTCTGGTGCCACCCCACTACCCCGCCCACAGACCCATGGGGCTTCCCCCCACAAGCCCCCAGGCCCCAGTGTGGCCCACCACTCCACAATCCCCCACCGACTGTCCTCCTCGCCCCAAGCCAGGGTGCAGCCACCCCACCCAGCTGTGCCACCCGACAGCCCCTCCCCCCACAACCCCCCACAGCCATGCTGTGTCCCCCTGGGGGCAGCCATGCTGCTTCCCCTCACTACCTCCCAGCCCAACAGCCACAGCCGTGCCATTGACCCAAGCCCCCGATCCAAGTCCCCTATAGCCTCTCCCTCCCCCAGGCCCCTCCCAGACCCAGGCCCCATCCGTACAACCCAATCGCCCCCTGCCAACAACCCCCCTCTCCTCTCCCACAGCACCGATCCATCCCCTACCCTCCCACACCACACAGACCCCTCCACCTCCCAGCTGTGCCACCCCCCCACCCCGAGCCAGACCACCAACCCCGTCAGACACCCTCCCCTGCTGGTGCACCAAGGTCTCCCCAAGACCGACAACAGCTATGAATTAAAACCCCACAGTGTTTGTTGGGGCTACTGGAGCCGTGGGACCTACCTGGAGATGCTGAAATCTCACTCTTGTCTCTCTCCTCCTGCCCCCATCTCCAAGCCAGGCACTGGGCAGTTCAGTGGTGAAGTGATGAACTGATGATCATCAGTTTGTTTTATGATGGGGGGAGGGGGGAGGTTTAAACTATTTCCCTGGATCAAGTCTCCCTTGGTGTAGTAAGTGAAGGCCCTGATAAAGGCTCAGGATGAGGCCTGAGGCCTGAACTAAAGTAATGCTCAAGACTTTGCTAACATAAAGCAAAGTTAAGCTGTGAGCAAGAGGCAGGCCCTGCTCACAGAAGCTGGCAAGGAAAGGGCTGATGTTGCATAAATATATATCCACTTAGCATAGTTACAGTATAAACATGGTACCAAGACACACTATACCGAAACATTCCACAGATAACATGGAACAGGCCGACCCATCCCAATGACAGGGGCAAAAGGGTAAAATGATGGATAGAGTTGTTTTGATCCAACCAACAGGTACAAGGTGCGAGGCGGCACTTTACTACGTAGGGAGGTTGTACCTTGCTACGTGGAGGGGTTGCACCTCAATACGTCAGGAGTGATATGTAACTTTGTCATAACTATAAAGGGAAGGGTGACAGCTCTCCTGTGTACAGTGCTATGGAATCCCTCCTAGCCAGAGACTCCAAATACTCCAAATCCTCCAAATACCCAAAGCTCGGGTAACCTGGCTGACACCTGACCCCAAGGACCAATAAGGGGACAAGATACTTTCAAATCTTGGGGGGGGAAAGGCTTTTGTGTGTGTCCTTTGTTTAAGGGGTTGTTCGCTCTTGGGACTGAGAGGGACCAGACATCAATCCAGGTTCTCCCCATCTTTCTAAACAAGTCTCTCTTATTTCAAAATTGTAAGTAAAAGCCAGGCAAGGCGTCTTAGATTTACTTTGTTTTTCTCAACTTGTAAATGTACCTTTTACTAGAGTGCTTATCTTTGTTTGCTATACTTTGAACCTAAGACAGAGGGGATTCCTCTGAGCTCTTTAAGTTTGATTACCCTGTAAAGTTATTTTCCATACTGATTTTACAGAGATGATTTTTACCTTTTTCTTTAATTAAAAGCCTTCTTTTTAAGAACCTGATTGATTTCTCCTTGTTTTAAGATCCAAAGGGGGTTTGGATCTGTATTCACCAGGAGTTGGTGAAAGGAAGGAGGGGGGAAGGGTCAATTTCTCCTTGTTTAAGATCCAAGGAGTTTGGATCTGTATTCACCAGGGAATTGGTGAAAGGTTTCTCAAGGCTTCCCAGGGAGGGAATTCTTGAGATGGTGGCAGCGGACCAGAGCTAAGCTGGTAGATAAGCTTAGAAGTTTTCATGCAGGCCCCTACATTTGTACCCTAAAGTTCAAAGTGGGGATACAGCCTTGACATGGTGGCACAGCGGTGGGATCGTTTTAAACCCAAAAGCCAGTAAGAGATTTTTTTTTCCTTCTAGCTGCTTGGAGAGCAGAGCTGAAGGTAGATGCATATCTTATCTCTCCTTGCCTGAAGGCAGAGGTGTTAAGTTTTTTTAACAAGGTCCTTTGTTAAGAGAACGGTTCAATAAGTGAGCAAACTTTGATCTGGTAAAGGTAATTTACAAGCTGAATTGTTTTTTTTTCTTTTTACATCCTCGGAAGTAGCTAGTTAGAAAGTCTCTGTTAACACAGCAGCACTCAGCAGGAGCCTGAGCTAAATACATCCCAGTTTCAGTCAACTGCAGAGGGTGTGACCCAGCACAAGAAAACAGGAAAATGACTACCAAAGAAGCAGCTAACAAAATAGAACTGGCCAAACTAGAAGCAGAAGAAAATGAAAGAAAACATCAAAGACTGCTTCAAATTAAAAAACTTGAAGAGGAGGCCCACAAGAGAGAGATGGAGCTGGAAAAAGCCAAAGAAAAAGCCAAAGAGGAGGCCCACAAGAGAGAGATGGAGCTGGAAAAAGCCAAACATGACAGAGAAGAGAAAGCCAAACAGGAGGCCCATGAAAGAGAAGAAAAAGCCAAACAGGAGGCCCATAAAAGAGAGATGGAGCTGAAAGAAAAAGAGATGGAACTGGAAGCAGCAAGGACTAGGCAGGGTGCATCAGACCATCCTAACAACTCCTCTCCAGGTACCACTTCCCATCCCAGGAAATTCCCCACCTACAAGGCAGGCGATGATACTGAGGCCTTCTTAGAAAATTTTGAAAGGGCCTGCCTTGGATACGACATCCCTCCAACCCAGTACATGGTAGAGCTGAGGCCGCAGCTCAGTGGACCCTTAGCAGAGGTGGCGGCTGAAATGCCTAAGGAACACATGAACAGTTATGAACTTTTTAAAAACAAGGCCAGAATCAGAATGGGGCTAACACCTGAGCATGCCCGTCGGCGGTTCAGAGCCCTAAGGTGGAAACCTGATGTGTCATTTACCCGACATGCCTACCACATTGGGAAAAATTGGGATGCCTGGATATCAGGAGCAAATGTTAAATCTACGGAAGAGTTGCCCTTCCTATTGCAAATGGAGCAGTTTTTAGAGGGTGTTCCTGAGGAAATAGAAAGGTACATCCTAGATGGGAAGCCCAAAACTGTAACCGAGGCGGGGGAGATTGGAGCCAAATGGGTGGAGGTGACAGAAAAGAAAAAAGCTAGTAGCAGTTGGAGCGAATATCAGAAGGGGCAAGCCGAAACAAAACCTTATCACCGGGGACAACCCAAGGCCCCACCCACATCCCAAGGGAAACCCCAGACGCCTTCTCACCCCACCACACCAGTCTCCATCAACCAACATCGCCCCGGTGATACCTTAGCAGGGCGATGTTTTAAATGTAATGAACTGGGGCATATAAAGGCTCACTGCCCCAAGAACCCCAACCGATTACAGTTCATTACACCCCAATCACACCAAAGAACCCCAGACCCAGATGCCTCTCTCATACCCTCGGAGCGAAGGGAAACCTTGAGAGTGGGCGGAAAGAAGGTTATCGCTTGGAGGGACACTGGGGCACAAGTGTCAACTATCCACCAATCCCTAGTGGACCCCAAACTCATCAACCCTGAGGCTACAGTGACAATTCAACCCTTCGTGTCACAGTCTGTAACCTTGCCTACAGCCCAGTTGCATGTCCAGTACAAGGGCTGGTCAGGAATGTGGACTTTTGCAGTCTATGACAATTATCCCATTCCCATGCTGCTGGGGGAAGACTTGGCCAACCATGTGAAGCTAGCCAAGAGGGTGGGAATAGTCACCCGCAGCCAGGCTAAGCAAGCTTTCACCCCCATCCCTGTTCCTGAGCCGTCCACCAGGGCCCCGTCTGTGTTACCGGAGACCCAAACACAGGTGGTGGAACCGGATCCCCTGCCAACGACTGCAACAGCCGTAGTGGATCCAATCCCAGAGACCCAGCCAAAGCCAGTCCCAGAACCGGAACTGGCAACGCAACCGGCACCAGAACCATTGCCAGCACTGAGTCCAGCGCTTGCAACCCCGTCTACAACTCCAATGCCAGAGGGCACCAGCGAGCCTAAACTGGCGGAAGCAGCAGATAACCCTACCCAAGAGGCTCAGCCAGAGCCTGAAATACCACATAGTGCACCAGCGGACAGTGGTTCACAGTCAATGGAAAAAGCCCCAGCACCTGCATCGCTTCCAGAGAGACCAAGCCCCAGTCCACAGTCCAAGGAGGAACTGATGTCTCCAGCATCAAGGGAACAGTTCCAGGCCGAGCAGGAAGCAGATGACAGCCTTCAAAAAGCTTGGGCGGCGGCACGGAGCACCCCACTGCCTCTCAGCTCTTCTAACCGATCCCGGTTTGTTGTAGAAAAAGGACTTTTATACAAGGAGACTCTTTCTGGTGGGCACCAGGAAGACTGGCATCCTCAAAGACTGTTGGTAGTTCCCACTAAGTATCGGGTAAAGCTCTTGAGCTTAGCCCATGATCATCCCAGTGGCCATTCTGGGGTGAACAGAACCAAAGACCGGTTGGGGAAGTCCTTCCACTGGGAGGGAATGGGCAAGGACGTTGCTAATTATGTCCGGTCTTGTGAGGTGTGCCAACGAGTGGGAAAGCCCCAAGACCAGGTTAAAGCCCCTCTCCAGCCACTACCCATAATTGAGGTCCCATTTCAGCGAGTAGCTGTGGATATTCTGGGTCCTTTCCCAAAGAAGACACCCAGAGGAAAGCAGTACGTACTGACTTTCATGGATTTTGCTACCCGATGGCCGGAAGCTGTACCCTTAAGCAACACCAAGGCTAAAAGTGTGTGCCAGGCATTAGCAGACATTTTTGCCAGGGTAGGTTGGCCCTCCGACATCCTTACAGATTCGGGAACTAATTTCCTGGCAGGGAACATGAAAAACCTGTGGGAAGCTCATGGGGTGAATCACTTGGTTGCCACCCCTCATCACCATCAAACCAATGGTCTGGTGGAGAGGTTTAATGGAACTTTGGGGGCCATGATACGTAAATTCGTAAATGAACACTCCAATGATTGGGACCTAGTGTTGCAGCAGTTGCTTTTTGCCTACAGGGCTGTACCACATCCCAGTTTAGGGTTTTCACCATTTGAACTTGTGTATGGCCGCGAGGTTAAGGGGCCATTACAGTTGGTGAAGCAGCAATGGGAGGGGTTTACGCCTTCTCCAGGAACTAACATTCTAGACTTTGTAAGCAACCTACAAAACACCCTCCGACACTCTTTAGCCCTTGCTAAAGAAAACCTAAAGGATGCTCAGGAAGAGCAAAAGGCCTGGTATGATAAACATTCCAGAGAACGGTCCTTCAAAGTAGGAGACCAAGTCATGGTCTTAAAGGCGCTCCAGGCCCATAAAATGGAAGCGTCGTGGGAAGGACCATTCACGGTCCAGGAGCGCCTAGGAGCTGTTAACTATCTCATAGCCTCCCCCACCTCCAACATAAAGCCTAAGGTATACCATGTTAATTCTCTTAAGCCCTTTTATTCTAGAGAATTAAATGTTTGCCAGTTTACAGCCCAGGAAACTGATGACGCGGAGTGGCCTGCAGGTGTCTACTATGAAGGAAAAAGGAATGGTGGCGTGGAAGAGGTGAACCTCTCCACGACCCTGGGACGTCTGCAGCGACAGCAGATAAAGGAGCTGTGCACAAGCTTTGCACCGATTTTCTCAGCCACTCCAGGACGGACCGAACGGGCATACCACTCCATTGACACAGGTAATGCTCACCCAATTAGAACCCCACCCTACCGGGAGTCACCTCATGCCCAAGCGGCTATACAAAGGGAGATCCAGGACATGCTACAGATGGGTATAATCCGCCCCTCTAGCAGTGCATGGGCATCTCCAGTGGTTCTAGTTCCCAAACCAGATGGGGAAATACGCTTTTGCGTGGACTACCGTAAGCTAAATGCTGTAACTCGTCCTGACAACTATCCAATGCCACGCACAGATGAGCTATTGGAGAAATTGGGACATGCCCAATTCATCTCTACTTTAGACTTAACCAAGGGGTACTGGCAAGTACCACTAGATGAACCCGCTAAGGAAAGGTCCGCCTTCGTCACCCAGGCAGGGGTGTATGAATTCAATGTACTCCCTTTCGGGTTGCGAAATGCACCCACCACCTTCCAAAGACTTGTAGATGGTCTCTTAGCGGGATTGGGAGAATCTGCCGTTGCCTATCTCGATGTTGTGGCCATTTTTTCTGATTCATGGACAGAACACCTGGAGCACCTGAAAAAAGTCTTCGAGCGCATCCGGCAGGCAGGACTAACTGTTAAGGCTAAAAAGTGTCAAATAGGCCAAAACAGAGTGGCGTACCTGGGACACCAGGTGGGTCAAGGAACTATAAATCCCCTACAGGCCAAAGTGGATGCTATCCAAAAGTGGCCGGTTCCAAAGTCAAAGAAACAGGTCCAATCCTTCTTAGGCTTGGCCGGATATTATAGGCGATTTGTACCACACTACAGCCAAATCGCCGCCCCGCTGACAGACCTAACCAGAAAGAAACAGCCAAATGCAGTTCAGTGGACTGATAAGTGTCAAAAGGCCTTTAACCAGCTTAAGGCAACACTCATGTCTGACCCTGTGCTAAGGGCCCCAGACTTTGACAAACCGTTCCTAGTAACCACAGATGCGTCCGAGCGAGGCGTGGGAGCAGTTTTAATGCAGGAAGGACCGGATCAAGAATTCCATCCTGTCGTGTTTCTCAGCAAGAAACTGTCTGAGAGGGAAAGCCACTGGTCAATCAGCGAAAAGGAATGCTACGCCATTGTGTACGCGCTGGAAAAGCTACGCCCATATGTTTGGGGACGGCGGTTCCAACTACAAACAGACCATGCTGCGCTACAGTGGCTTCATACCGCCAAGGGAAATAACAAAAAACTTCTTCGGTGGAGTTTAGCTCTCCAAAATTTTGATTTTGAAATACAACACATTTCGGGAGCTTCTAACAAAGTGGCTGATGCACTCTCCCGGGAAAGTTTCCCAGAGTTAACTGGTTAACAATTGTTCTTAAAATAAAACATATTGTTAGTTTTTATATAATCAGTAGTATGTCTAAAGGTACATGTGTTTTATTAACTCTGTTTTCTCCTAGAGCTCCAGGAAGAAATCACAGCCAGTGTGGAACCGGACGTCCAACACTATCTGTGATTTGGGGGGCGTGTCATAACTATAAAGGGAAGGGTGACAGGTCTCCTGTGTACAGTGCTATGGAATCCCTCCTAGCCAGAGACTCCAAATCCTTTTACCTGTAAAGGGTTAAGAAGCTTGGGTAACCTGGCTGACACCTGACCCCAAGGACCAATAAGGGGACAAGATACTTTCAAATCTTGGGGGGGGAAGGCTTTTGTGTGTGTCCTTTGTTTAAGGGGTTGTTCGCTCTTGGGACTGAGAGGGACCAGACATCAATCCAGGTTCTCCCCATCTTTCTAAACAAGTCTCTCTTATTTCAAAATTGTAAGTAAAAGCCAGGCAAGGCATCTTAGATTTACTTTGTTTTTCTCAACTTGTAAATGTACCTTTTACTAGAGTGCTTATCTTTGTTTGCTATACTTTGAACCTAAGACAGAGGGGATTCCTCTGAGCTCTTTAAGTTTGATTACCCTGTAAAGTTATTTTCCATACTGATTTTACAGAGATGATTTTTACCTTTTTCTTTAATTAAAAGCCTTCTTTTTAAGAACCTGATTGATTTCTCCTTGTTTTAAGATCCAAAGGGGGTTTGGATCTGTATTCACCAGGAGTTGGTGAAAGGAAGGAGGGGGGAAGGGTCAATTTCTCCTTGTTTAAGATCCAAGGAGTTTGGATCTGTATTCACCAGGGAATTGGTGAAAGGTTTCTCAAGGCTTCCCAGGGAGGGAATTCTTGAGATGGTGGCAGCGGACCAGAGCTAAGCTGGTAGATAAGCTTAGAAGTTTTCATGCAGGCCCCTACATTTGTACCCTAAAGTTCAAAGTGGGGATACAGCCTTGACAAACTTGTTTGTACCCGTGTATAAGAATGTATCCCTGGGGTGGTGTCTTTGTCCGGCCACGGGGGCAGTGGAAAGTCCCGCCACTGAGCCGGGTCCTTGCCAAGAGGCACTTTCTCGTAGTATGCCAGGTAGACTAAGTAATCTACGGGGAACTGCCATTGTGTCCGAGATCACAATAAACCTAGTCGAAGTGACTTTGCATCTTACTAGACTCTGTGGTTATTGGGGGTTCTCTTCGGGTTTGCTGGGTCAGCTATCTGTGCAGAGCTGGGGCAGCACAAAGAGGGAATACACGCACGCAGCTGAGTGATATCAACACAGGAGAAAGCAGAGCACCACACCGGTAGCATCTGAAAACACTTGGCAGCTCAGTCACCATTTCAGCTAGAGCAGAGCTGGGCACTGGGCCACCCGGGGCCTTTAACACCACAGCCCTGGGGAGGGGGTGCTGAGATGGACCATCCAGTGAGGAACACAAGTCCTTCTACCCTCCACCACACCGTAGTTTGGAACTGCTGCTGACGGCTCCCCCCATCCATGGTAACTTTTATCCCCTCTGCCTCCCTCTATCTGGGGGTTTTCCCTTCTGCACCTACCTGGCAGGGCAGGCCGCCCCCCACCCCAGTCTGAACCCCTGAGCTTGTCCCAGTTTTGTCCCTCTGCCCATCCCTCCCCTCCGACTTCCCCCCTTCAGGGGGATTTTCCCTGCCTTTGATTGCAGGGAGCAGATTCTGATGGCGCGTGAGGGCAGCAACTTGCAGATGTTACTGAGCATGTGAGAAGAACATTAGAAGATAAGAACGGTCAGACTGGGTCAGACCAAAGGTCCATCTAGCCCAGTGTCCTGTCTGCTGACAGCGGCCAGTGCCAGGTGCCCCAGAGGGAATGAACAGACAGGAATCATCCAGCAACCCATCCCCTGTCCCCCATTCCCAGCTTCTGACAGACAGAGGTTAGGGACACCATCCCTGCCCATCCCAGCTAACAGCCATTGATGGACCTGGCTTCCATGAACACACACTCACCTCCACTGCGCCCACTAACTTCCACCCACCCCCCCACACACACACACTCACCTCCACTGCGCCCAAAAACTTCCACCCACACCCCCCACACACTCACCTCCACTGCGCCCACAAACTTCCACCCACACCCACCCCACCCACACATTCACCTCCACTGTGCCCACAAACTTCCACCCACACCCCCCCACACACACATTCACCTCCAATGCGCCCACAAACTTCCACCCACAACCCCCGCACACACACACTCACCTCCACTGCCCCCACAAACTTCCACCCACCCCCACCCCACCCACACATTCACCTCCACTGCGCCCACAAACTTCCACCCACCCCCACCCACACACTCACCTCCACTGCTCCCCACAAATTTCCATGCCCACCCCCACCCACACATTCACTGCCCCCACAAACTTCCACCCACACACACCCCCACCCTCACCTCCACTGCGCCCCATAAACTTCCACACAAACACTCACACTCCTCCCCCACTCCCCATCACACCCATACATACTCTACACACACACACACACTCCACTCCCCCCACAACCTCCCTCCCCCATGCACACACACACTGCTGTGGACTGTGGTGTCACTGTTCAGCAATGTCAGTTGCTCGTGTTACTTACTGCTACTTTAAAAGGTGAGTTTAAAATGTCACTTTTACCGTACTCTGGGCATCTGCAGGAAGTTTTGTTTAAATTGTAGGATTCCTTTATTAAAATCAGTTTCTCCCCTTGCAAGCCATATCTGAACATTTGTGTGCATTTATAGTAAAGTTACTTAACTGTGGTCAGTGTATCAAACAATTGTGATTAACACAAAAACCATAAAGACGGAATTAATTTTTAAGAAATGGAAAGGACAAAACTCAGAAAATACTAAATTGGAAAATCCCCAATAATAAAAGAGATTTCATAGGGCCCTACATAGGCGTGTACCATCTTCCGAAACAACTCCCGGGGGTGGGGATGGGCTCCAGGCTTGATGTATGGAGGGGGAGCGCTGGGTTTGGGGCTCTGGTCTCCCACAACTGGGTAGAGACTCCAGGATCCGGGCTATAGCACCCAGGGCGGAGGGGGGGAGGGAGGACTCCGGGCTTGTGTCCAGGCTCAAGCCACCAAGAGAGATGAAGGGAAGAGACCTGGTCTTCGGCTGCCATGGGGGGGAGATCAGGGCTCCAAGCTTCAGCCGCTGGGGAGGTGGAGGGGAGTGGGGGCTCTGGGCTCTGCGACTCATCCACAGGAGGGCAGGGAGGGAGGTGGGGGCTCTGGACTTCAGCCACAAGAGGGGTGAGGGGGTCAGTGCTCCGGGCTTCGGCCACTGGGGTGACAGCCCCTCCCCCAATGCACTGGCCCCCAGACCCTCTCACCTGCTCCACCAGAGCGAAACCCAGTCCAGCTCGTCCCGCTGCAGCTCGCAGACCCCTCAGTACAGCCCCACCTTCACCTGGTCCTGCTCAGGGCAGCTGTCAGGCTCCTGGAATTCAAGTTTGTAAACTACTTTGTGACTCCCCAGGTACAATGTGATATATTCTGTACATGCAAAGTATCAGTCCTTTGTGCAGCCCCTCCCAGAAATCAAAATTCCTGTTGCTAATGGTACCAGCCTCTGTCTGTATGTCTCTGTGTGTGTGTGTGTATGCATAAGTTTATTGTGATGTCATGTGTGACAAGAGCAAAGACCGTTCTGGTTCAGCATTCTTGCCCTGCCTTCAGTCTGCCAACTTGCTTGGTTGACAACGGCTAGTGAACCCAGGAGCTGATAGACGCGTACTATCCATCTGTCAACAACTTCTTGAATCAGCTAGCCCTGAGCCCCTCATTCCTAGCCCCATCCCAAAGCCCGCTCCCCCAGCCAGAGCCCTCACCCCCTGCACCCCAACCCTCTGCCCTAGCCCTGAGCCCCTCATTCCCAGCCCCACCCCACAGCCCACACCCCAACCCTCTGCCCCACTTTAGCCCCCTCCCACACTCTGAACCCTTCAGCCTCACCCCTGCCACACACCGTCCATGTGCAGAATGAATTTTGTGATGTGCAGCAATATACAGGTGATGTGTCACATAACAAAATTGCACATATTGGTGCACATCACAAAATTCATTCCGCACACGGACATACAAAATGTGCGGAAACACTGCTCCTGACTTTCAACCTATCTGAGACATCTTGAATTTCATACAGTGACTGATCAGAATAAAGTGCTCTCAAGTGAGCTACAGACCAACAGTGGTTCATAGGAATTATTCAGCAAGTATTTTAGAAGACCTAGACCATTAGAGGAAATCATGACCTGCTAAGAGACAATTAATGGAGAGAAGCAGCAAGATTAATCCCATACATTGGATTGGTTGTGACTTATTTGCCTGATTTGAAAAGAGGCCAAAAGGACCTGAGTCTCCTCGCTGGCGATAGCCCCCTGCTTGGCCAATCAGCACTGAGACTCTGAGGGGCGGGAGGCTGAGAGGTCTCACCAGATGTCCCAAAGGACGGCCCAGGTCACCATCAGAGGGGATCACTCTCAGACCCAGCCTCACCTCTTTGTGAGGACCTCCCGCAATGAGAGCACCCCCCACCCCATCCACACTCCACACACACACCCCTTCTTGGTAGAGGGAGGGAAGCCGGGGAAAGGGGAAAAAGAAGCAAGAGAAGAGGAGAAAGGAGGGAGGAAAGAGGAAAAGGGAAACCAAAAAGGATAAACCCCAATGTCCCCAGGGATTCTAAGCGTCAAAGTCCTAGGCAGGAAATCAAATTCGGCCACCTTAAGCCAGTGTTTTCTGGGTTTAGAATGCTGCCTGCACCAGGGGGATCAGACTGAACAGGTTCGAAACCTCTCTGGGCCTCTTACCTTGGAAAAGGGAAGTTTGTTTTCGGCACAATCAGTGGTAGGAAAGGAGAAAACTCCACAGAGGTTCCTCCCCATGCTCACATCCGTGAATCCTAATTCTCTCTCAGTCCTCGAGGAGAGACCTCGCGAAGGAGATTTGCGGCAGCAAAGCCGGGGGGGTCTCAGAGACTGGCCTGGCCCTGCACCTCTGTCCTGCACGGCTGATGTCAGGGTCTCTCTGTGAGGTCACCCCCTCCCAACCACCTTTGCCCAATAGGCCGAGTTCCTGCAACAGGCCTTTGTGATGTCACTGCCACCCCCACCCCTCCCTTCCAAGCTGATGTCCTGCCCCTGGCCAGCCTCGTTGGGTGTTTGTTTCCCCTGGATCTAGGGTTGCCAACTTGCTGGCCCAACAAAACTGGCCACCCTTGTCCCGCCCCGTCAAGGATGGAATGCAAGGCTGAGTTCACTCACCAACCCCCTGAAACATGTCAGTGCCCCAGAGAAAACCGGACCCCTGCTATTGGAAGGAAATGCTGGAGATCTGAATGGGAAAGGGACTGTCTGAATTGTCAAGATGGGGAACGAACAACAATCTACAGCAATGTCATTAACACAAACACACTCCAATCCTGCTCCAGCCGGAAGGGAAATGGGCAGCAATTCCTGCTGTCCAGCAATGGACACACTTACAGCCCCGCACAGCAGTGAGTGGGCCGGGGAGGCTGGTCTGAGCAAACAATGTGAAGTGATAATTCACTAAGAGAATCATAGTGTAGGGAAGCCAGTGGCCATCAGGTAGCTGTGGCTGAGGGGTTAAGGTGCTGGACTAGAAATCCCTTGGGGCTTCCCACGTAGATTTGAATCTCCGTGCCAACTCCGGAAGCATTGAACTGTTGTCATTGCTGTAGTCTCAGTGCTGGCGCATCCCTAGTGCCAACTGGAGGTAGATCTGGTCTCACTCTCAGGCTGTCTACACTTAAAATGCTCCTGTAGTACTTTGGAGTAGACAGTTGCTACAGTGACTGGTGAGGTTTTCCTATTGCTCTAGCTGCACTGACAGAACACAGAGGCTGAATTCCCACCCCACCTGCATAGGAGCTCTCAGCAGTTTAATTGTTCTGCAGCCAGCTTCCCATTAGAAATGCTGTTGTGGGACATTCCCAGACCTGGACATCTACCAAGGACAGAATTTGAAGAGCAAACCTGGCTCCTCCCACCAGGAGGGATTGGAGTGTTTTGTCCCTTGTGACGGGTTGGATCACAGAAAGCCCCTTGGGAGCTGCCAACCGATGTGCCAAGACTACTTCTGCCCCTGCTTTCCTGCCCTGGCAGCTCAGGACCCCAGAACCCTGTCTTGTTGAGCCAGACATGCCCGTCTGCTCCAACACAGACCCAGGGTCTGAATTACTTGCCCAAAGCTGCAGGCTTAACCTGAAAGCAGCTCACAGAAGCTCAGGTTCAGCTGTTTGTCCTCTGTGACCCTAAATCCTTTTCATAGTCCCTGCTTTCCAGGCTACGGTTCCCTAGGCTCTAGGTGTGGCCACCAGCCTCCGTTCCCAGCTATAGGGCCTGGCTTTTGGCTGTATTAAACTGCATTTGTTTTACTAATCCCATTTTATCAAACTATCCAGGCTGCTCTGTACAACTGCCCCATCATTAGCATTATTTACCACTCCTCCAAGCTGTGTTAGCCACAGACTTTATCAGCAGTGATTTGATATTTACTTCCAGATGGTTAATTACAAAGTTGAATAGTGAGGGGGCTACAGCCAATCCCTGTGGTGCCTCGTTAACAGCTCCCCCATTCAGTGATGATGCCCCATGGACAGGTACAAGGTCAGACTTGGGGTCACCCATCAGGAGAAGGGGAGCAGGGGGATTATTTTACTACTGTTTTATAATGCACCTAATTTTTTTATTCACAGGCTCCACCTACAGTGTCTGTCACTCTTGTACCTGGGCCCTTCTGGGACAATTCTTGTCTCATTTACACTGGAGCCAATCCAAAGTGAATCCAGGCCATCCCTCCCAGCCTGCCCATGACTGCTGTCTGTGGAGATCTAGCCCAGGGAACAGCCTCACTCCACCATGGTTGGGCTGGTTCCCTGATTTTTTTGCTTTTGTGGAAACACTTCCAATGGCCTTTCCCCTTCCCCGTCCTGCACATGCTGCCCTGGTTGGGCAGATCCCATCTGTCCAGGGCTTGCCCCTGTCACCTCCACCTTTCCACTCGGGATTTAGAGTAATCCAACAAATCCCCTTCTTTTATTAGCATTGTGTACAGGCCCCACTCAGGGATCAGCCCCATTGTGCCAGGTGCCGTCCACATACAGAACAAACAGACACTCTCTGTCCCACAGAGCTGCAATCTGCCTGCTTCCCGTCTGCCGGCAGGAACCGCTCTTTGCTGCGGCTTGGACCTGCTTCCACTGCTCCCTGGGGGATTGGCAGTTTCACTGGCTCAGGCTGCGTTGCCCCTTGCTGCCTCATCCGAGCCAGCTCAGACACCGTCTAGGGCTCTTCTGAAAGGTCTTTGTGTAAAATCCCAATGCAAACATCCGCTTCTCCCCGAGACGCTCCCCACGGCCACGGGAGACAGAGCTCGCCCCCTCCCCCCGCGCGGGGATTGTGGCTGGGTCAGTCTGGGCCCCCGCGAGCGAGATGTCAACACTTGGCTTCAGCGCCAAAGGGTTTGACCCGAGCCCCGCTCCAGCCGCAGCTCCAGAGCCAGGACAAGCGAGGGCACGTTGGGGGGGAGGTGTTACAGGTGCTGCCGGCGACCTTTACATCCAAAGCCATCTGTCCTCATGGCACTGGCCTCTCCTTGCACCCCACACAATGCTCCTGAAACCGGATTAGTAAATGGAACGAATTTCCATTCAGACAGAACCAAGGGCTTAGACCTCAACTGCCTTCAGTGAAGATAACAACTCTTAATTGTTCACCTCAGGGTGGACTGATTTAAATTAAAGCCTTTAATCACCATGCAGAAAACCTTGCTTTGAATCCTCTATTGGAATTGTGTTTGGCATTCGTACTTCAGTCATTTTCCTAAAGACGGGGTAACTTTCCTTGGTGGGGAACCATCAGAATGTCGATTTACGACTAAATATAATCTGGACATGAAATGTGCTGCTTTGTTTGTTTGCTAAGCAGGAGGATACGTCCTTCCTCGGATACGAAATCCTTTCAGCCGGCACCAGGCAGAAAACAGGTAGGCAAACATTTGACAGAACAGACAGAGAAACCTCACTGACAGACACCCGCATGGACGCTGTCTACATGCATGTGTGAACCAGCAGGGAGCTCTTACTGAAAAGTTCCCTCTTTAGCTGGGCATCTCCGGGGAATGGTGACTATTTTCTGCTTCCGCTCTGCGATTGGAGTCCAACCATGTGCCTAGGTTACAAAGAAGAGAAAAGCATTTCAGTCATTAAAAACTGAACAGAAAACCTGACCCTGCCAGGGAGAGTAACCCACACATTCACCTGGGATCTTGCTGTCAGGGCACTACAGAATGGAAGTGCTGAGGAGAATAATGCACTCCCCAGAGTCTGTCCTGGTCCAACCGTGAAAAGACCTTTTAGTCTTACCTCACCAGAGCCAGACCATAGGAAAGGACCAGTTCATGCGGTCTCATGTTGCCAGAGGTATCCAGGATTTACAGCCAATCAGATCTGCAGTGCAATCCACAGCTAAAGGCATTCTGTGTCCAGGCCTATGTAAGCGGGGGAATGGTCCCGCTATCGTGGGGACCTTTCCTGGCTCATACACTACCCCTGTGGAATTGGCTGGCGAAAGGATCTGAGTCCTCGCTCCCACTAACTTCACCCAGAGGCCCGCCTGACTCCAGGACACCCCTTCTACTCTCGTGTGGCAGAGTCCTCGTAACCCAGACAAGGCTGGGCCCAGGATTCCTGGGGCTCGACCCCCAATCTGGTTGTTGTACTTAGGACAGGGCTCGGGTGTCTCCACTCCGGGGTACTCTCTCTGCTCCGGACGCTTCCCTGACCCATTGATCATCGCATATAGTTCAAAGCAAACACAAGTTATTAAACAGCAAGTCATTAAAAACAAGGAGAAACTGGGGAAGGTGAAAGGAAAAGCCGTCACCCCGCTCTGTGGCACGGGGGACCCCAAACAGCTGTGGCAGTTCACAGTCTGTTCCTCACACGTCCCAGGCCCCTGGCCAGGCCCTGGCTGTGCTGCAGGGACGCTGCGGGTCGGACACTCGCTCTGGCGGTGGCCACACGCCCTCAGTGTCTAGGTGGCAGGGCCCCTCCCCCCCCGCGGGGGTTACAATACCCCTCCCAGTGCAGCCTGCAAGGCCTCTTGACTGGTGGGGTCTCCCTGTACTGGGCCCGCTGCCCAGGAACCCCCACACTCTGCCCAGCTGCTCCCCGCACCTGGCTCCAGAGGGCTCCAGCCCCAGCCCCACTCTGCCCCCACACAGCTGCTGCTGCTCTGCCCCCCACGCGACTCCCTGGGCCGCTCCTCTCCCCTCAGCTCAGCCCTGCTCAGGCAGCTCCAGCTCCCCCGGCCTCCTGACTGCCCCAACACACACAGTCACACTCACCTCCACTGCGCCCACAAACTTCCACCCACACACATCCCCACCCACACTCACCTCCACTGCCCCCACAAACTTCCACCCACCACCACCCCACCCACACATTCACCTCCACTGCCCCCACAAACTTCCACCCACACACACCCACACACTCACCTCCACTGCCCCCACAAACTTCCACCCACCCCCACCCACAAACTCACCTCCACTGCCCCCACAAACTTCCACCCACCCCCACCCCACCCACACACTCACCTCCACTGCCCCCACAAACTTCCACCCACACACACCCACACACTCACCTCCACTGCCCGCACAAACTTCCACCCACCCCCACCCACACACTCACCTCCACTGCCCCCACAAACTTCCACCTACCCCCACCCACACACTCACCTCCACTGCCCCCACAAACTTCCACCCACACAAACCCCCCCACACACACTCACCTCCACTGCCCCCACAAACTTCCACCCACGGCCACCCCACCCACACACTCACCTCCACTGCCCCCCACAAACTTCCACCCACCCCCACCCACACTCACCTCCACTGCCCCCACAAACTTCCACCCCCCACACACACACTCACCTCCACTGCCCGCACAAACTTCCACCCACCCCCACCCACACACTCACCTCCACTGCCCCCACAAACTTCCACCCACCCCCACCCACAGACTCACCTCCACTGCCCCCACAAACTTCTACCCACACCTCCCCAACTCACACTCACCTCCACTGCCCCCACAAACTTCCACCTACCCCCACCCACACACTCACCTCCACTGCCCCCACAAACTTCCACCCACACAAACCCCCACACACACACTCACCTGCACTGCCCCCACAAACTTCCACCCCCACCCCCCCACCCACACACTCACCTCCATTGTGCCCCATAAACTTCCACCCACACACACACACTCCTCCCCCACTCCCCAACACACCCATACATACTCTCCCCCAACACACACACACGCACACACTCCACTCCCCCCACAACCTCCCTCCCCCATGCACACACACAAAATGTCACTTTTACCGTACACTGGGAATCTGCAGGAAGTTTTGTTTAAATTGTAGGATTCTTTTAGTAAAATCAGTTTCTCCCCTTGCAAGCCATTTCTGAACATTTGTGTGCATTTATAGTAAAGCTACTTAACTGTGGTCAGTGTATCAAACAATTGTGATTAACACAAAAACCATAAAGACGGAATCACTTTTTAAGAAATGGAAAGGACAAAACTCAGAAAATACTAAATTGGAAAATCCCCAATAATAAAAGAGATTTCATAGGGCCCTACATAGGCGTGTACCATCTTCTGAAACAACTCCCGGGGGTGGGGATGGGCTCAGGGCTCCAGGCTTGATCGATGGAGGGGGAAGCTCTGGGTTTGGGGCTCTGGTCTCCCACAACTGGGTAGAGACTCCAGGATCCGGGCTATAGCACCCAGGGCGGAGGGGGGGAGGGAGGACTCCGGGCTTGTGTCCAGGCTCAAGCCACCAAGAGAGATGAAGGGAAGAGACCTGGTCTTCGGCTGCCATGGGGGGGGATCAGGGCTCCAAGCTTCAGCCGCTGGGGAGGTGGAGGCGAGTGCGGGGGTCTGGGCTCTGCGACTCATCCACAGGAGGGCAGGGAGGGATGTTGGGGCTCTGGACTTCAGCCACAAGAGGGGTGAGGGGGTCAGTGCTCCGGGCTTCAGCCACTGGGGTGATAGCCCCTCCTCCAATGCACTGGCCCCCAGACCCTCTCACCTGCTCCACCAGAGTGAAACCCAGTCCAGCACGTCCCGCTGCAGCTCGCAGACCCCTCAGTACAGCCCCACCTTCACCTGGTCCTGCTCAGGGCAGCTGTCAGGCTCCTGGAATTCAAGTTTGTAAACTACTTTGTGACTCCCCAGGTACAATGTGATATATTCTGTACATGCAAAGTATCAGTCCTTTGTGCAGCCCCTCCCAGAAATCAAAATTCCTGTTGCTAATGGTACCAGCCTCTGTCTGTATGTCTGTGTGTGTGTGTGTATGCATAAGTTTATTGTGATGTCATGTGTGACAAGAGCAAAGACCGTTCTGGTTCAGCATTCTTGCCCTGCCTTCAGTCTGCCAACTTGCTTGGTTGACAACGGCTAGTGAACCCAGGAGCTGATAGACGCGTACTATCCATCTGTCAACAACTTCTTGAAGCAGCTATTTCCACAGCTTTTTGGAAGAAGATGAGATTTTACAAAAGGTAATTCCCAGATTCTTTTCCTGCTCCTTAGATCACACATGACAGGTTGTTGCCTCCTTCATAGATTCATAGATTCTAGGACAGGAAGGGACCTCGAGAGGTCATTGAGTCCAGTCCCCTGCCCTCATGGCAGGACCAAATACTGTCTAGACCATGCTGGACCCTCTCCAATTTCTCCACATCTTCCTTGAAATGTGGTGCCCAGAACTGGACACAATACTCCAGTTGAGGCCTAACCAGCGCAGAGTAGAGCGCAAGAATGACTTCTTATGTCTTGCTCACAACACACCTGTTAATGCATCCCAGAATCATGTTTGCTTTTTTTGCAACAGCATCACACTGTTGACTCATATTTAGCTTGTGGTCCACTATAACGCCTAGATCCCTTTCTGCCGTACTCCTTCCTAGACAGTCTCTTCCCATTCTGTATGTGTGAAACTGATTGTTCCTTCCTAAGTGGAGCACTTTGCATTTGTCTTTGTTAAACTTCATCCTGTTTACCTCAGACCATTTCTCCAATGTGTCCAGTTCATTTTGACCAGCCTCCCCGGCCCACTCACTGCTGTGCGGGGCTGTAAGTGTGTCCATTGCTGGACAGCAGGAATTCCTGCCCATTTCCCTTCCGGCTGGAGCAGGATTGGAGTGTGTTTGTGTTAATGACATTGCTGTAGATTGTTGTTCGTTCCCCATCTTGACAATTCAGACAGTCCCTTTCCCATTCAGCCCCAAACATTTATCATCCAGGAGTAAGATCCCCAAATAATGAGACTGTCTTAACCAAACAAAGAGTAAATTAGGAGCAGGGGGCGTGTGCGTGCATAGGGGGTGGGGGGATATTTTCAAATTCTGAGCCCTTAGCGGGAAGTCTGATGCCCCCCCCATGATTGTTTGACCTAGGGATGTAAATAGTGGTTAAAACGATTAACCGGTTAGAATTATATCATTTAACTCGTTAACCGTTTTACCTCAGGTCTCTCCAGCGGGCCGGCACAGGGCAGCCGGGGCTGGGGTCCCACCGACCAGGTACGGCAGGGTCTGCTCCAGGCTGCCTTGGCTGCCGCAGACAGGGCTGGAGCCACTCCAGCGTGGCTCTGTCCGGGATCCTGCCTGCCCACCGGCGTGGGGCTGCCCCCCCCCCCCCAGCCCACTGCTGATAATGTTTTCCAAGCCCGAAAAATTTTTCCGAGTCCGAAAGATTGTCAAAGTCCCCGCTCGGCCACCAGGTCAACCCGGAGGAAGCGGGCTGACAATTTTTTTCCAAGCCTCGAAAATTTTTCCCAAGTCTGAAAAATTGTCCAAAGTCCCCGCTTGGCCACCAGGTCAACCCCATTGGAGCGAATGGGTTGACCTGATGGCCGGTCGTCTCGCGGATGTCCGGAAGGGGTCGCCACACGCCGCTTCGGCCGACCGAGAGAACCACTAGGTCGGACGCGATTCCAGGTTCGTACCGCTGAAGGGGGGGGGTTTGGCTTTTTCGACCTGTCTTTTAAGAACTGTGTGCGGAGATTTCTGAGGACAGGTTTTTCAGAGCCTGTGAGAACCGGAGCTCAGCCTAGGGGATCAATCCGAGTATTGTTGTACCCGACCTTGCCAGGGGGGGAAACGGGCACGTTTGACAGTGGAGGGCACCCGGCCCTCCTCCGAGACGGCCTGCTTTTCCCGGCTCTTAGCTCATGGGCCCCGCAGCGGCCGGGACCCGAGCTCCGACTGTCGGCGCCCCCCGGAGGGAGGGGGGGTCCGCTCCTCTCGCGCCCTCTGATCGATGTGGCGCTGACGTTCGCGACGGGAAGGGCCCTTCGCGGGCCGGCACCCCAACCGCGGGGCCGTCCGGTGTTCAGGCAGATCGGGACCCTCTTCCTTTTCGCGTGCACGGATCCAGGGACCGATGGGGACTGCCCTCCTCGGGGCGGCCCGGGCACGTGCCCGGCCCTTCGTGCGTGGGGCCGTCTGGCCGAGATCTCCGCCGTGTGAGGTCGAGCGGTTCCGGCAGACCACCCAGGGGTCCGAAAAAACACCCAGGGAGCCACGAGGCTCAGCAGGGCCAAAAACGGTTAACTGGCAAGGTCCGGTTAACCGGTAAGCAAACCAGTAAACCCAGTACTTCCTGATTCACCTTTGATATCCCTGGTTTGACCATGTCTAGGAAAAAAGCTTCCCAGTGGCTGCTGGGCGGGGCAGCCCCTCCCAATCTCCTACCCCATGGGCTGGGGGAGCTGCCATTGTATCTCTGCCCATCCCCCTCCCTCCTCCTGCCCTCTGGCTCTCCCCTCCCCAGCCAGTCTCTGCTTGTTCCATAGTCTCCCTCCAGCCCCCCCACAGCCCCTCCCCCACATCCCCCCTTTTCTTCCCTTTATCGGACACTCAGAGTTTCCCTCTAGTCCAGCTCTGCTCCCCTGAGTCCCAGAATTCTCCCCCTGCCCCGATACCTGTGTGTTCCCCCAGCCTCCCTCCAGCGCCCCACATCCCCCGGCCCCCTCCCGCCCCCTGCATCCCTGTTCCCCAATTCCTGCCCTCTCCCAGATCCCTGGTCACCCCCTCCTACATCCCTGTTCCCAAATTCCTACCCCCTCCCACATCCCCAGTCACCCCCTCCCACCCCCTCCCACATCCCTGCTCACCCCCCTCCCACATCCCTGTTCCCCAATTCCTGCCCCCTCCCAGATCCCTGGTCACCCCCCTCCTACATCCCTGTTCCCCAATTCCTACCCCCTCCCACATCCCCGGTCACCCCCCTCCCACATCCCTGTTCCCCAATTCCTGCCCCCTCCCAGATCCCCGGTCACCCCCCTCCCGCCCCCTACCACATTCCCCTTCCCCCTCCTGCCCCCTCCCACATCCCTGCTCACCCCCCTCCCACATCCCTGTTCCCCAATTCCTGCCCCCTCCCACATCCCTGGTCACCCCCCTCCTACATCCCTGTTCCCCAATTCCTACCCCCTCCCACATCCCCGGTCACCCCCCTCCCACATCCCTGTTTCCCAATTCCTGCCCCCTCCCAGATCCCCGGTCACCCCCCTCCCGCCCCCTACCACATTCCCCTTCCCCCTCCTGCCCCCTCCCACATCCCTGCTCACCCCCCTCCCACATCCCGGTTCCCCAATTCCTGCCCCCTCCCAGATCCCTGGTCACCCCCCTCCTACATCCCTGTTCCCCAATTCCTACCCCCTCCCACATCCCCGGTCACCCCCCTCCCACATCCCTGTTCCCCAATTTCTGTCCCCTGCCAGATCCCCGGTCATCCCCCTCCCGCCCCCTGCATCCCTGTTCCCCAATTCCTGCCCCCTCCCACAACCCCGGTTACCACCCTCCCGCCCCCTACCACATTCCCCTTCCCCCTCCTGCCCCCTCCCACATCCCTGCTCACCCCCCTCCCACATCCCTGTTCCCCAATTCCTGCCCCCTCCCACATCCCCCATCACTCCTCTCCCGCCCTCTCCCACATCACCCTTCCCCCTCCCCCTTCCTGCCCCCTCCCACATCCCTGGTCACCCCCCTCCTGCATCCCTGTTCCCCAATTCCTGCCCCCTCCCACAACCCTTCCCCCTCCCCCCGGCTCCCCACATGTCGCTGCCCCACCCCCACCCCCTGCAAACCCTGGGCGCTGCTGCCGCTTCCCTCTGCCCGAGGCCGGGACTCGCAGCTCGCCCCGCTGGGAGCAGCCTGGGCCCCCCGCCCCGCACAGGCTGCACCGGGAGCAGCTCCCTGCGGGGGGCAGGTCTCCCCTTCTCCCCACATGGGGTACTGCCGGGGGGGCTCGGGGTCCCAGTCAGGGGGGCCGGGCCGGGGTCTCTGCCCGGGGAGAGTCTCGGTGGGGGGGGAGGCAGTGGGAATGTCCCTCCCCCGCCTGCAGCCAGGGCTTGGGGGGCCCCAGCGGCAGCAGCCGAGGCCCGGGGGGCTGGCAAGGCAGCGCCCGCAATTCACTCCTGCTGCTGGGCTGGGCCCCGGCTCGCTCCGCCCGGCGCCTCCTGGGCCCTGGCGAGCTGGAGTCGCTGGGTCTGGCCGGGGGGTCTGGCTCTTATTCATGTCTTGTGGCGTCACCCCCGGCCCCCAGCAGGGACATGGGGCCAAGGGGTCCATGCCCAGGGGCCCAGGGATTTCAAAGGCGCCGGGCCGAGGGGATCGATCTGTGTTTTTAAATAAAAATGAAGATACAAAATGTCACTAGATCAGTCGATGCCACAACTTACGCCTAGTGGGTGACAGACCCCCCGTCCCCCGCTGGTGCACACAGCCAGAGATGCCCCAAGGCCGACCAACAACCGTGGTCTGGTGCCACCCCACTACCCCGCCCACAGACCCATGGGGCTTCCCCCCACAAGCCCCCAGGCCCCAGTGTGGCCCACCACTCCACAATCCCCCACCGACTGTCCTCCTCGCCCCAAGCCAGGGTGCAGCCACCTCACCCAGCTGTGCCACCCGACAGCCCCTCCCCCCACAACCCTCCACAGCCATGCTGTGTCCCCCTGGGGGCAGCCATGCTGCTGCCCCTCACTACCTCCCAGCCCAACAGCCACAGCCATGCCATTGACCCAAGCCCCCGATCCAAGTCCCCTATAGCCTCTCCCTCCCCCAGGCCCCTCCCAGACCCAGGCCCCATCCGTACAACCCAATCGCCCCCTGCCAACAACCCCCCTCTCCTCTCCCACAGCACCGATCCATCCCCTACCCTCCCACACCACACAGACCCCTCCACCTCCCAGCTGTGCCACCCCCCCACCCCGAGCCAGACCACCAACCCCGTCAGACACCCTCCCCTGCTGGTGCACCAAGGTCTCCCCAAGACCGACAACAGCTATGAATTAAAACCCCACAGTGTTTGTTGGGGCTACTGGAGCCGTGGGACCTACCTGGAGATGCTGAAATCTCACTCTTGTCTCTCTCCTCCTGCCCCCATCTCCAAGCCAGGCACTGGGCAGTTCAGTGGTGAAGTGATGAACTGATGATCATCAGTTTGTTTTATGATGGGGGGAGGGGGGAGGTTTAAACTATTTCCCTGGATCAAGTCTCCCTTGGTGTAGTAAGTGAAGGCCCTGATAAAGGCTCAGGATGAGGCCTGAGGCCTGAACTAAAGTAATGCTCAAGACTTTGCTAACATAAAGCAAAGTTAAGCTGTGAGCAAGAGGCAGGCCCTGCTCACAGAAGCTGGCAAGGAAAGGGCTGATGTTGCATAAATATATATCCACTTAGCATAGTTACAGTATAAACATGGTACCAAGACACACTATACCGAAACATTCCACAGATAACATGGAACAGGCCGACCCATCCCAATGACAGGGCAAAAGGGTAAAATGATGGATAGAGTTGTTTTGATCCAACCAACAGGTACAAGGTGCGAGGCGGCACTTTACTACGTAGGGAGGTTGTACCTTGCTACGTGGAGGGGTTGCACCTCAATACGTCAGGAGTGATATGTAACTTTGTCATAACTATAAAGGGAAGGGTGACAGCTCTCCTGTGTACAGTGCTATGGAATCCCTCCTAGCCAGAGACTCCAAATCCTTTTACCTGTAAAGGGTTAAGAAGCTCGGGTAACCTGGCTGACACCTGACCCCAAGGACCAATAAGGGGACAAGATACTTTCAAATCTTGGGGGGGGGGAAAGGCTTTTGTGTGTGTCCTTTGTTTAAGGGGTTGTTCGCTCTTGGGACTGAGAGGGACCAGACATCAATCCAGGTTCTCCCCATCTTTCTAAACAAGTCTCTCTTATTTCAAAATTGTAAGTAAAAGCCAGGCAAGGCGTCTTAGATTTACTTTGTTTTTCTCAACTTGTAAATGTACCTTTTACTAGAGTGCTTATCTTTGTTTGCTATACTTTGAACCTAAGACAGAGGGGATTCCTCTGAGCTCTTTAAGTTTGATTACCCTGTAAAGTTATTTTCCATACTGATTTTACAGAGATGATTTTTACCTTTTTCTTTAATTAAAAGCCTTCTTTTTAAGAACCTGATTGATTTCTCCTTGTTTTAAGTTCCAAAGGGGGTTTGGATCTGTATTCACCAGGAGTTGGTGAAAGGAAGGAGGGGGGAAGGGTCAATTTCTCCTTGTTTAAGATCCAAGGAGTTTGGATCTGTATTCACCAGGGAATTGGTGAAAGGTTTCTCAAGGCTTCCCAGGGAGGGAATTCTTGAGATGGTGGCAGCGGACCAGAGCTAAGCTGGTAGATAAGCTTAGAAGTTTTCATGCAGGCCCCTACATTTGTACCCTAAAGTTCAAAGTGGGGATACAGCCTTGACATGGTGGCACAGCGGTGGGATCGTTTTAAACCCAAAAGCCAGTAAGAGATTTTTTTTTCCTTCTAGCTGCTTGGAGAGCAGAGCTGAAGGTAGATGCATATCTTATCTCTCCTTGCCTGAAGGCAGAGGTGTTAAGTTTTTTTTAACAAGGTCCTTTGTTAAGAGAACGGTTCAATAAGTGAGCAAACTTTGATCTGGTAAAGGTAATTTACAAGCTGAATTGTTTTTTTTTCTTTTTACATCCTCGGAAGTAGCTAGTTAGAAAGTCTCTGTTAACACAGCAGCACTCAGCAGGAGCCTGAGCTAAATACATCCCAGTTTCAGTCAACTGCAGAGGGTGTGACCCAGCACAAGAAAACAGGAAAATGACTACCAAAGAAGCAGCTAACAAAATAGAACTGGCCAAACTAGAAGCAGAAGAAAATGAAAGAAAACATCAAAGACTGCTTCAAATTAAAAAACTTGAAGAGGAGGCCCACAAGAGAGAGATGGAGCTGGAAAAAGCCAAAGAAAAAGCCAAAGAGGAGGCCCACAAGAGAGAGATGGAGCTGGAAAAAGCCAAACATGACAGAGAAGAGAAAGCCAAACAGGAGGCCCATGAAAGAGAAGAAAAAGCCAAACAGGAGGCCCATAAAAGAGAGATGGAGCTGAAAGAAAAAGAGATGGAACTGGAAGCAGCAAGGACTAGGCAGGGTGCATCAGACCATCCTAACAACTCCTCTCCAGGTACCACTTCCCATCCCAGGAAATTCCCCACCTACAAGGCAGGCGATGATACTGAGGCCTTCTTAGAAAATTTTGAAAGGGCCTGCCTTGGATACGACATCCCTCCAACCCAGTACATGGTAGAGCTGAGGCCGCAGCTCAGTGGACCCTTAGCAGAGGTGGCGGCTGAAATGCCTAAGGAACACATGAACAGTTATGAACTTTTTAAAAACAAGGCCAGAATCAGAATGGGGCTAACACCTGAGCATGCCCGTCGGCGGTTCAGAGCCCTAAGGTGGAAACCTGATGTGTCATTTACCCGACATGCCTACCACATTGGGAAAAATTGGGATGCCTGGATATCAGGAGCAAATGTTAAATCTACGGAAGAGTTGCCCTTCCTATTGCAAATGGAGCAGTTTTTAGAGGGTGTTCCTGAGGAAATAGAAAGGTACATCCTAGATGGGAAGCCCAAAACTGTAACCGAGGCGGGGGAGATTGGAGCCAAATGGGTGGAGATGACAGAAAAGAAAAAAGCTAGTAGCAGTTGGAGCGAATATCAGAAGGGGCAAGCCGAAACAAAACCTTATCACCGGGGACAACCCAAGGCCCCACCCACATCCCAAGGGAAACCCCAGACGCCTTCTCACCCCACCACACCAGTCTCCATCAACCAACATCGCCCCGGTGATACCTTAGCAGGGCGATGTTTTAAATGTAATGAACTGGGGCATATAAAGGCTCACTGCCCCAAGAACCCCAACCGATTACAGTTCATTACACCCCAATCACACCAAAGAACCCCAGACCCAGATGCCTCTCTCATACCCTCGGAGCGAAGGGAAACCTTGAGAGTGGGCGGAAAGAAGGTTATCGCTTGGAGGGACACTGGGGCACAAGTGTCAACTATCCACCAATCCCTAGTGGACCCCAAACTCATCAACCCTGAGGCTACAGTGACAATTCAACCCTTCGTGTCACAGTCTGTAACCTTGCCTACAGCCCAGTTGCATGTCCAGTACAAGGGCTGGTCAGGAATGTGGACTTTTGCAGTCTATGACAATTATCCCATTCCCATGCTGCTGGGGGAAGACTTGGCCAACCATGTGAAGCTAGCCAAGAGGGTGGGAATAGTCACCCGCAGCCAGGCTAAGCAAGCTTTCACCCCCATCCCTGTTCCTGAGCCGTCCACCAGGGCCCCGTCTGTGTTACCGGAGACCCAAACACAGGTGGTGGAACCGGATCCCCTGCCAACGACTGCAACAGCCGTAGTGGATCCAATCCCAGAGACCCAGCCAAAGCCAGTCCCAGAACCGGAACTGGCAACGCAACCGGCACCAGAACCATTGCCAGCACTGAGTCCAGCGCTTGCAACCCCGTCTACAACTCCAATGCCAGAGGGCACCAGCGAGCCTAAACTGGCGGAAGCAGCAGATAACCCTACCCAAGAGGCTCAGCCAGAGCCTGAAATACCACATAGTGCACCAGCGGACAGTGGTTCACAGTCAATGGAAAAAGCCCCAGCACCTGCATCGCTTCCAGAGAGACCAAGCCCCAGTCCACAGTCCAAGGAGGAACTGATGTCTCCAGCATCAAGGGAACAGTTCCAGGCCGAGCAGGAAGCAGATGACAGCCTTCAAAAAGCTTGGGCGGCGGCACGGAGCACCCCACTGCCTCTCAGCTCTTCTAACCGATCCCGGTTTGTTGTAGAAAAAGGACTTTTATACAAGGAGACTCTTTCTGGTGGGCACCAGGAAGACTGGCATCCTCAAAGACTGTTGGTAGTTCCCACTAAGTATCGGGTAAAGCTCTTGAGCTTAGCCCATGATCATCCCAGTGGCCATTCTGGGGTGAACAGAACCAAAGACCGGTTGGGGAAGTCCTTCCACTGGGAGGGAATGGGCAAGGACGTTGCTAATTATGTCCGGTCTTGTGAGGTGTGCCAACGAGTGGGAAAGCCCCAAGACCAGGTTAAAGCCCCTCTCCAGCCACTACCCATAATTGAGGTCCCATTTCAGCGAGTAGCTGTGGATATTCTGGGTCCTTTCCCAAAGAAGACACCCAGAGGAAAGCAGTACGTACTGACTTTCATGGATTTTGCTACCCGATGGCCGGAAGCTGTACCCTTAAGCAACACCAAGGCTAAAAGTGTGTGCCAGGCATTAGCAGACATTTTTGCCAGGGTAGGTTGGCCCTCCGACATCCTTACAGATTCGGGAACTAATTTCCTGGCAGGGAACATGAAAAACCTGTGGGAAGCTCATGGGGTGAATCACTTGGTTGCCACCCCTCATCACCATCAAACCAATGGTCTGGTGGAGAGGTTTAATGGAACTTTGGGGGCCATGATACGTAAATTCGTAAATGAACACTCCAATGATTGGGACCTAGTGTTGCAGCAGTTGCTTTTTGCCTACAGGGCTGTACCACATCCCAGTTTAGGGTTTTCACCATTTGAACTTGTGTATGGCCGCGAGGTTAAGGGGCCATTACAGTTGGTGAAGCAGCAATGGGAGGGGTTTACGCCTTCTCCAGGAACTAACATTCTAGACTTTGTAAGCAACCTACAAAACACCCTCCGACACTCTTTAGCCCTTGCTAAAGAAAACCTAAAGGATGCTCAGGAAGAGCAAAAGGCCTGGTATGATAAACATTCCAGAGAACGGTCCTTCAAAGTAGGAGACCAAGTCATGGTCTTAAAGGCGCTCCAGGCCCATAAAATGGAAGCGTCGTGGGAAGGACCATTCACGGTCCAGGAGCGCCTAGGAGCTGTTAACTATCTCATAGCCTCCCCCACCTCCAACATAAAGCCTAAGGTATACCATGTTAATTCTCTTAAGCCCTTTTATTCTAGAGAATTAAATGTTTGCCAGTTTACAGCCCAGGAAACTGATGACGCGGAGTGGCCTGCAGGTGTCTACTATGAAGGAAAAAGGAATGGTGGCGTGGAAGAGGTGAACCTCTCCACGACCCTGGGACGTCTGCAGCGACAGCAGATAAAGGAGCTGTGCACAAGCTTTGCACCGATTTTCTCAGCCACTCCAGGACGGACCGAACGGGCATACCACTCCATTGACACAGGTAATGCTCACCCAATTAGAACCCCACCCTACCGGGAGTCACCTCATGCCCAAGCGGCTATACAAAGGGAGATCCAGGACATGCTACAGATGGGTATAATCCGCCCCTCTAGCAGTGCATGGGCATCTCCAGTGGTTCTAGTTCCCAAACCAGATGGGGAAATACGCTTTTGCGTGGACTACCGTAAGCTAAATGCTGTAACTCGTCCTGACAACTATCCAATGCCACGCACAGATGAGCTATTGGAGAAATTGGGACATGCCCAATTCATCTCTACTTTAGACTTAACCAAGGGGTACTGGCAAGTACCACTAGATGAACCCGCTAAGGAAAGGTCCGCCTTCGTCACCCAGGCAGGGGTGTATGAATTCAATGTACTCCCTTTCGGGTTGCGAAATGCACCCGCCACCTTCCAAAGACTTGTAGATGGTCTCTTAGCGGGATTGGGAGAATCTGCCGTTGCCTATCTCGATGATGTGGCCATTTTTTCTGATTCATGGACAGAACACCTGGAGCACCTGAAAAAAGTCTTCGAGCGCATCCGGCAGGCAGGACTAACTGTTAAGGCTAAAAAGTGTCAAATAGGCCAAAACAGAGTGGCGTACCTGGGACACCAGGTGGGTCAAGGAACTATAAATCCCCTACAGGCCAAAGTGGATGCTATCCAAAAGTGGCCTGTTCCAAAGTCAAAGAAACAGGTCCAATCCTTCTTAGGCTTGGCCGGATATTATAGGCGATTTGTACCACACTACAGCCAAATCGCCGCCCCGCTGACAGACCTAACCAGAAAGAAACAGCCAAATGCAGTTCAGTGGACTGATAAGTGTCAAAAGGCCTTTAACCAGCTTAAGGCAACACTCATGTCTGACCCTGTGCTAAGGGCCCCAGACTTTGACAAACCGTTCCTAGTAACCACAGATGCGTCCGAGCGAGGCGTGGGAGCAGTTTTAATGCAGGAAGGACCGGATCAAGAATTCCATCCTGTCGTGTTTCTCAGCAAGAAACTGTCTGAGAGGGAAAGCCACTGGTCAATCAGCGAAAAGGAATGCTACGCCATTGTGTACGCGCTGGAAAAGCTACGCCCATATGTTTGGGGACGGCGGTTCCAACTACAAACAGACCATGCTGCGCTACAGTGGCTTCATACCGCCAAGGGAAATAACAAAAAACTTCTTCGGTGGAGTTTAGCTCTCCAAAATTTTGATTTTGAAATACAACACATTTCGGGAGCTTCTAACAAAGTGGCTGATGCACTCTCCCGGGAAAGTTTCCCAGAGTTAACTGGTTAACAATTGTTCTTAAAATAAAACATATTGTTAGTTTTTATATAATCAGTAGTATGTCTAAAGGTACATGTGTTTTATTAACTCTGTTTTCTCCTAGAGCTCCAGGAAGAAATCACAGCCAGTGTGGAACCGGACGTCCAACACTATCTGTGATTTGGGGGGCGTGTCATAACTATAAAGGGAAGGGTGACAGCTCTCCTGTGTACAGTGCTAGGGAATCCCTCCTAGCCAGAGACTCCAAATCCTTTTACCTGTAAAGGGTTAAGAAGCTCGGGTAACCTGGCTGACACCTGACCCCAAGGACCAATAAGGGGACAAGATACTTTCAAATCTTGGGGGGGGGAAGGCTTTTGTGTGTGTCCTTTGTTTAAGGGGTTGTTCGCTCTTGGGACTGAGAGGGACCAGACATCAATCCAGGTTCTCCCCATCTTTCTAAACAAGTCTCTCTTATTTCAAAATTGTAAGTAAAAGCCAGGCAAGGCATCTTAGATTTACTTTGTTTTTCTCAACTTGTAAATGTACCTTTTACTAGAGTGCTTATCTTTGTTTGCTATACTTTGAACCTAAGACAGAGGGGATTCCTCTGAGCTCTTTAAGTTTGATTACCCTGTAAAGTTATTTTCCATACTGATTTTACAGAGATGATTTTTACCTTTTTCTTTAATTAAAAGCCTTCTTTTTAAGAACCTGATTGATTTCTCCTTGTTTTAAGATCCAAAGGGGGTTTGGATCTGTATTCACCAGGAGTTGGTGAAAGGAAGGAGGGGGGAAGGGTCAATTTCTCCTTGTTTAAGATCCAAGGAGTTTGGATCTGTATTCACCAGGGAATTGGTGAAAGGTTTCTCAAGGCTTCCCAGGGAGGGAATTCTTGAGATGGTGGCAGCGGACCAGAGCTAAGCTGGTAGATAAGCTTAGAAGTTTTCATGCAGGCCCCTACATTTGTACCCTAAAGTTCAAAGTGGGGATACAGCCTTGACAAACTTGTTTGTACCCGTGTATAAGAATGTATCCCTGGGGTGGTGTTTTTGTCCGGCCACGGGGGCAGTGGAAAGTCCCGCCACTGAGCCGGGTCCTTGCCAAGAGGCACTTTCTCGTAGTATGCCAGGTAGACTAAGTAATCTATGGGGAACTGCCATTGTGTCCGAGATCGCAATAAACCTAGTCGAAGTGACTTTGCATCTTACTAGACTCTGTGGTTATTGGGGGTTCTCTTCGGGTTTGCTGGGTCAGCTATCTGTGCAGAGCTGGGGCAGCACAAAGAGGGAATACACGCACGCAGCTGAGTGATATCAACACAGGAGAAAGCAGAGCACCACACCGGTAGCATCTGAAAACACTTGGCAGCTCAGTCACCATTTCAGCTAGAGCAGAGCTGGGCACTGGGCCACCCGGGGCCTTTAACACCACAGCCCTGGGGAGGGGGTGCTGAGATGGACCATCCAGTGAGGAACACAAGTCCTTCTACCCTCCACCACACCGTAGTTTGGAACTGCTGCTGACGGCTCCCCCCATCCATGGTAACTTTTATCCCCTCTGCCTCCCTCTATCTGGGGGTTTTCCCTTCTGCACCTACCTGGCAGGGCAGGCCGCCCCCCACCCCAGTCTGAACCCCTGAGCTTGTCCCAGTTTTGTCCCTCTGCCCATCCCTCCCCTCCGATTTCCCCCCTTCAGGGGGATTTTCCCTGCCTTTGATTGCAGGGAGCAGATTCTGATGGCGCGTGAGGGCAGCAACTTGCAGATGTTACTGAGCATGTGAGAAGAACATTAGAAGATAAGAACGGTCAGACTGGGTCAGACCAAAGGTCCATCTAGCCCAGTGTCCTGTCTGCTGACAGCGGCCAGTGCCAGGTGCCCCAGAGGGAATGAACAGACAGGAATCATCCAGTGACCCATCCCCTGTCCCCCATTCCCAGCTTCTGACAGACAGAGGTTAGGGACACCATCCCTGCCCATCCCAGGTTACAGCCATTGATGGACCTGGCTTCCATGAACCCATCTAGTTCCCCTTTGACCACAGGACCCTGCTCAGGATCAGTGAAGTTGCAAGTTCTAATAGGAAACAGCTTCTGATACAAGGGCAGCTCCTCTTCCTCCTCCCCTCCCATGGGGATGAGCAGCCCCCACAACTGCCACTCTGTCCCAGCTCCTTCAACCCATTGCCCCCTTCAGCCTCCCCTCAAATGTCCCCTTCCCCCCATCGCCCCCTTCAGCCTCCTCCAACTGCCCCCCATCGCCCCGTTCAGCCTCCTTCAACTGTTCCCTTCCCCTCACCGCACCTGGTCACCTTCACGCCCCCGTTGCCCTCTTCAGCCTCCGGCAACTTCCCCCCACTGCCCTGGCTCCACCACTCTCAGGTTCCCTTCCCCGCAACCATCTGCTCCCTTGCCATGGGTAAGAGGGGCAGAAAATGCTTTTGAAAAAACCTTTTGCAAAGTAAAAATAAAACAAACCAAACAACCCCCTCCCTTGCTTTGTGCTGGGTGCACAGCTGTGGGCTTGTGTGTGTGTGTGTGGGGGGGGCGGTGTTGTTCTGAGCACACTCAGTTCAGGGAAGGGGTGGAGTTGGCCAAAGGGGCAGGTGGAATCTTTAGCAGAGAATTCCTTTCTCCATTCTGTTAGCTAAGCATTGCTGTTAAATGTCAGCCGACGAATGCAGCATTTGAAGCAATCTGACTCTAAATCCCCTGCCCTCTCGGTTGCTGCAGTTCTCACACCCTCTGCTCTTGTGATGTCACCACATGACATGGTGTCTTATTCCCATAGTGTCTTATATATTAGCCAGGACCATAGTTTATAAGGTAAAAACTGAAGCATAACTCCTTCCCTTCCCCGTTTTGACTTAGGAAAAATAAATCCTGTCCCCTCCCCCAGCCCCAGCCCAGCCCCACCAGAGCTGCTGCGGCCAGGAGATAGGTGCTCTCTCACCTGGCCCTGAGCTGCTGTGGTGAGAGAGGGCTGGGGGGAGTCCTCTCTCCCTCGGGCAACCTGCTCCCCAAATCCCTCATTCCGAGCCCCAGCCCAGAGCCTGCATCCCCAGCCGGAGCCCTCACCCCCCTGCACCCCAACCCTCTGCTCCAGCCCTGAGCCCCTCATTCCCAGCCCTACCGCAGAGCCCACACCCCCAGCCGGAGCTCCCTCCCCCTGCACCACAACCCTCTGCCCTAGCCCTGAGCCCCTCATTCCTAGCCCCATCCCAAAGCCCGCTCCCCCAGCCAGAGCCCTCACCCCCTGCACCCCAACCCTCTGCCCTAGCCCTGAGCCCCTCATTCCCAGCCCCACCCCAGAGCCCACACCCCAACCCTCTGCCCCACTTCAGCCCCCCCCCCACACTCTGAACCCTTCAGCCTCACCCCTGCCACACACCGTCCATGTGCAGAATGAATTTTGTGATGTGCAGCAATATACAGGTGATGTGTCACATAACAAAATTGCACATATTGGTGCACATCACAAAATTCATTCCGCACACGGACATACAAAATGTGAGGAAACACTGCTCCTGACTTTCAACCTATCTGAGACATCTTGAATTTCATACAGTGACTGATCAGAATAAAGTGCTCTCAAGTGAGCTACAGACCAACAGTGGTTCATAGGAATTATTCAGCAAGTATTTTAGAAGACCTAGACCATTAGAGGAAATCATGACCTGCTAAGAGACAATTAATGGAGAGAAGCAGCAAGATTAATCCTATACATTGGATTGGTTGTGACTTATTTGCCTGATTTGAAAAGAGGCCAAAAGGACCTGAGTCTCCTCGCTGGCGATAGCCCCCTGCTCGGCCAATCAGCACTGAGACTCTGAGGGGCGGGAGGCTGAGAGGTCTCACCAGATGTCCCAAAGGACGGCCCAGGTCACCATCAGAGGGGATCACTCTCAGACCCAGCCTCACCTCTTTGTGAGGACCTCCCGCAATGAGAGCACCCCCCACCCCATCCACAGTCCACACACACACCCCTTCTTGGTAGAGGGAGGGAAGCCGGGGAAAGGGGAAAAAGAAGCAAGAGAAGAGGAGAAAGGAGGGAGGAAAGAGGAAAAGGGAAACCAAAAAGGATAAACCCCAATGTCCCCAGGGATTCTAAGCGTCAAAGTCCTAGGCAGGAAATCAAATTCGGCCACCTTAAGCCAGTGTTTTCTGGGTTTAGAGTGCTGCCTGCACCAGGGGGATCAGACTGAACAGGTTCCAAACCTCTCTGGGCCTCTTACCTTGGAAAAGGGAAGTTTGTTTTCGGCACAATCAGTGGTAGGAAAGGAGAAAACTCCACAGAGGTTCCTCCCCATGCTCACATCCGTGAATCCTAATTCTCTCTCAGTCCTCGAGGAGAGACCTCGCGAAGGAGATTTGCGGCAGCAAAGTCGGGGGGGTCTCAGAGACTGGCCTGGCCCTGCACCTCTGTCCTGCACGGCTGATGTCAGGGTCTCTCTGTGAGGTCACCCCCTCCCCACCACCTTTGCCCAATAGGCCGAGTTCCTGCAACAGGCCTTTTTGATGTCACTGCCACCCCCACCCCTCCCCTCCAAGCTGATGTCCTGCCCCTGGCCAGCCTCATTTGGTGTTTGTTTCCCCTGGATCTAGGGTTGCCAACTTGCTGGCCCAACAAAACTGACCACCCTTGTCCCGCCCCGTCAAGGATGGAATGCAAGGCTGAGTTCACTCACCAACCCCCTGAAACATGTCAGTGCCCCAGAGAAAACCGGACCCCTGCTATTGGAAGGAAATGCTGGAGATCTGAATGGGAAAGGGACTGTCTGAATTGTCAAGATGGGGAACGAACAACAATCTACAGCAATGTCATTAACACAAACACACTCCAATCCTGCTCCAGCCGGAAGGGAAATGGGCAGGAATTCCTGCTGTCCAGCAATGGACACACTTACAGCCCCGCACAGCAGTGAGTGGGCCGGGGAGGCTGGTCTGAGCAAACAATGTGAAGTGATAATTCACTAAGAGAATCATAGTGTAGGGAAGCCAGTGGCCATCAGGTAGCTGTGGCTGAGGGGTTAAGGTGCTGGACTAGAAATCCCTTGGGGCTTCCCACGTAGATTTGAATCTCCATGCCAACTCCGGAAGCATTGAACTGTTGTCATTGCTGTAGTCTCAGTGCTGGCGCATCCCTAGTGCCAACTGGAGGTAGATCTGGTCTCACTCTCAGGCTGTCTACACTTAAAATGCTCCTGTAGTACTTTGGAGTAGACAGTTGCTACAGTGACTGGTGAGGTTTTCCTATTGCTCTAGCTGCACTGACAGAACACAGAGACTGAATTCCCACCCCACCTGCATAGGAGCTCTCAGCAGTTTAATTGTTCTGCAGCCAGCTTCCCATTAGAAATGCTGTTGTGGGACATTCCCAGACCTGGGCATCTACCAAGGACAGAATTTGAAGAGCAAACCTGGCTCCTCCCACCAGGAGGGATTGGAGTGTTTTGTCCCTTGTGACGGGTTGGATCACAGAAAGCCCCTTGGGAGCTGCCAACCGATGTGCCAAGACTACTTCTGCCCCTGCTTTCCTGCCCTGGCAGCTCAGGACCCCAGAACCCTGTCTTGTTGAGCCAGACACGCCCGTCTGCTCCAACACAGACCCAGGGTCTGAATTACTTGCCCAAAGCTGCAGGCTTAACCTGAAAGCAGCTCACAGAAGCTCAGGTTCAGCTGTTTGTCCTCTGTGACCCTAAATCCTTTTCATAGTCCCTGCTTTCCAGGCTACGGTTCCCTAGGCTCTAGGTGTGGCCACCAGCCTCCGTTCCCAGCTATAGGGCCTGGCTTTTGGCTGTATTAAACTGCATTTGTTTTACTAATCCCATTTTATCAAACTATCCAGGCTGCTCTGTACAACTGCCCCATCATTAGCATTATTTACCACTCCTCCAAGCTGTGTTAGCCACAGACTTTATCAGCAGTGATTTTATATTTACTTCCAGATGGTTAATTACAAAGTTGAATAGTGAGGGGGCTACAGCCAATCCCTGTGGTGCCTCGTTAACAGCTCCCCCATTCAGTGATGATGCCCCATGGACAGGTACAAGGTCAGACTTGGGGTCACCCATCAGGAGAAGGGGAGCAGGGGGATTATTTTACTACTGTTTTATAATGCACCTAATTTTTTTATTCACAGGCTCCACCTACAGTGTCTGTCACTCTTGTACCTGGGCCCTTCTGGGACAATTCTCGTCTCATTTACACTGGAGCCAATCCAAAGTGAATCCAGGCCATCCCTCCCAGCCTGCCCATGACTGCTGTCTGTGGAGATCTAGCCCAGGGAACAGCCTCACTCCACCATGGTTGGGCTGGTTCCCTGATTTTTTTGCTTTTGTGGAAACACTTCCAATGGCTTTTCCCCTTCCCCGTCCTGCACATGCTGCCCTGGTTGGGCAGATCCCATCTGTCCAGGGCTTGCCCCTGTCACCTCCACCTTTCCACTCGGGATTTAGAGTAATCCAACAAATCCCCTTCTTTTATTAGCATTGTGTACAGGCCCCACTCAGGGATCAGCCCCATTGTGCCAGGTGCCGTCCACATACAGAACAAACAGACACTCTCTGTCCCACAGAGCTGCAATCTGCCTGCTTCCCGTCTGCCGGCAGGAACCGCCCTTTGCTACGGCTTGGACCTGCTTCCACTGCTCCCTGGGGGATTGGCAGTTTCACTGGCTCAGGCTGCGTTGCCCCTTGCTGCCTCATCCGAGCCAGCTCAGACACCGTCTAGGGCTCTTCTGAAAGGTCTTTGTGTAAAATCCCAATGCAAGCATCCGCTTCTCCCCGAGACGCTCCCCACGGCCACGGGAGACAGAGCTCGCCCCCTCCCCGCACGCGGGGATTGTGGCTGGGTCAGTCTGGGCCCCCGAGAGAGAGATGTCAACACTTGGCTTCAGCGCCAAAGGGTTTGACCCGAGCCCCGCTCCAGCCGCAGCTCCAGAGCCAGGACAAGCGAGGGCACGTTGGGGGGGAGGTGTTACAGGTGCTGCCGGCGACCTTTACATCCAAAGCCATCTGTCCTCATGGCACTGGCCTCTCCTTGCACCCCACAGAATGCTCCTGAAACCGGATTAGTAAATGGAACGAATTTCCATTTAGACAGAACCAAGGGCTTAGACCTCAACTGCCTTCAGTGAAGATAACAACTCTTAATTGTTCACCTCAGGGTGGACTGATTTAAATTAAAGCCTTTAATCACCTTGCAGAAAACCTTGCTTTGAATCCTCTACTGGAATTGTGTTTGGCATTCGTACTTCAGTCATTTTCCTAAAGACGGGGTAACTTTCCTTGGTGGGGAACCATCACAATGTCGATTTACGACTAAATATAATCTGGACATGAAATGTGCTGCTTTGTTTGTTTGCTAAGCAGGAGGATACGTCCTTCCTCGGATACGAAATCCTTTCAGCCGGCACCAGGCAGAAAACAAGTAGGCAAACATTTGACAGAACAGACAGAGAAACCTCACTGACAGACACCCGCATGGACGCTGTCTACATGCATGTGTGAACCAGCAGGGAGCTCTGACTGAAAAGTTCCCTCTTTAGCTGGGCATCTCCGGGGAATGGTGACTATTTTCTGCTTCCGCTCTGCGATTGGAGTCCAACCATGTGCCTAGGTTACAAAGAAGAGAAAAGCATTTCAGTCATTAAAAACTGAACAGAAAACCTGACCCTGCCAGGGAGAGTAACCCACACACTCACCTGGGATCTTGCTGTCAGGGCACTACAGAATGGAAGTGCTGAGGAGAATAATGCACTCCCCAGAGTCTGTCCTGGTCCAACCGTGAAAAGACCTTTTAGTCTTACCTCACCAGAGCCAGACCATAGGAAAGGACCAGTTCATGCGGTCTCATGTTGCCAGAGGTATCCAGGATTTACAGCCAATCAGATCTGCAGTGCAATCCACAGCTAAAGGCATTCTGTGTCCAGGCCTATGTAAGCGGGGGAATGGTCCCGCTATCGTGGGGACCTTTCCTGGCTCATACACTACCCCTGTGGAATTGGCTGGCGAAAGGATCTGAGTCCTCGCTCCCACTCCCGCCTGACTCCAGGACACCCCTTCTACTCTCGTGTGGCAGAGTCCTGGTAACCCAGACAAGGCTGGGTTACGAGGCTGGGGCTCGATCCCCAATCTGGTTGTTGTACTTAGGACAGGGCTCGGGTGTCTCCACTCCGGGGTACTCTCTCTGCTCCGGACGCTTCCCTGACCCATTGATCATCGCATATAGTTCAAAGCAAACACAAGTTATTAAACAGCAAGTCATTAAAAACAAGGAGAAACTGGGGAAGGTGAAAGGAAAAGCCGTCACCCCGCTCTGTGGCACGGGGGACCCCAAACAGCTGTGGCAGTTCACAGTCTGTTCCTCACACGTCCCAGGCCCCTGGCCAGGCCCTGGCTGTGCTGCAGGGACGCTGCGGGTCGGACACTCGCTCTGGCGGTGGCCACACGCCCTCAGTGTCTAGGTGGCAGGGCCCCTCCCCCCCCGGGGGTTACAATACCCCTCCCAGTGCGGCCTGCAAGGCTTCTTGACTGGTGGGGTCTCCCTGTACTGGGCCCGCTGCCCAGGAACCCCCACACTCTGCCCAGCTGCTCCCCGCACCTGGCTCCAGAGGGCTCCAGCCCCAGCCCCACTCTGCCCCCACACAGCTGCTGCTGCTCTGCCCCCCACGCGACTCCCTGGGCCGCTCCTCTCCCCTCAGCTCAGCCCTGCTCAGGCAGCTCCAGCTCCCCCGGCCTCCTGACTGCCCCAACACACACAGTCACACCCACCTCCACTGCGCCCACAAACTTCCACCTACCACCACCCAACCCACACATTCACCTCCACTGCCCACACAAACTTCCACCTACCCCCACCCACACACTCACCTCCACTGCCCCCACAAACTTCCACCTACCCCCACCCACACACTCACCTCCACTGCCCCCACAAACTTCCACCCACACAAACCCCCCCACATACACTCACCTCCACTGCCCCCACAAACTTCCACCCACGGCCACCCCACCCACACACTCACCTCCACTGCCCCCCACAAACTTCCACCCACACCCACCCCCACCCACACACTCACCTCCACTGCCCCCACAAACTTCCACCCACCCCCACCCCACCCACACACTCACCTCCACTGCCCCCACAAACTTCCACCCACACCCCCCCCAACTCACACTCACCTCCACTGCCCCCACAAACTTCCACCTTCCCCCACCCACACACTCACCTCCATTGTGCCCCATAAACTTCCACACACACACACACACTCCTCCCCCACTCCCCAACACACCCATACATACTCTCCCCCAACACACACACACACACACACACTCCACTCCCCCCACAACCTCCCTCCCCCATGCACACACACAAAATGTCACTTTTACCGTACACTGGGAATCTGCAGGAAGTTTTGTTTAAATTGTAGGATTCTTTTAGTAAAATCAGTTTCTCCCCTTGCAAGCCATTTCTGAACATTTGTGTGCATTTATAGTAAAGCTACTTAACTGTGGTCAGTGTATCAAACAATTGGGATTAACACAAAAACCATAAAGACGGAATTACTTTTTAAGAAATGGAAAGGACAAAACTCAGAAAATACTAAATTGGAAAATCCCCAATAATAAAAGAGATTTCATAGGGCCCTACATAGGTGTGTACCTTCTTCCTAAACAACTCCCAGGGGTGGGGATGGGCTCAGGGCTCCAGGCTTGATCGATGGAGGGGGAAGCTCTGGGTTTGGGGCTCTGGTCTCCCACAACTGGGTAGAGACTCCAGGATCCGGGCTATAGCACCCAGGGCGGAGGCGGGGAGGGAGGACTCCGGGCTTGTGTCCAGGCTCAAGCCACCAAGAGAGATGAAGGGAAGAGACCTGGTCTTCGGCTGCCATGGGGGGGGATCAGGGCTCCAAGCTTCAGCCGCTGGGGAGGTGGAGGGGAGTGGGGGGGTCTGGGCTCTGCGACTCATCCACAGGAGGGCAGGGAGGGATGTTGGGGCTCTGGACTTCAGCCACAAGAGGGGTGAGGGGGTCAGTGCTCCGGGCTTCAGCCACTGGGGTGATAGCCCCTCCTCCAATGCACTGGCCCCCAGACCCTCTCACCTGCTCCACCAGAGTGAAACCCAGTCCAGCACGTCCCGCTGCAGCTCGCAGACCCCTCAGTACAGCCCCACCTTCACCTGGTCCTGCTCAGGGCAGCTGTCAGGCTCCTTGAATTCAAGTTTGTAAACTACTTTGTGACTCCCCAGGTACAATGTGATATATTCTGTACATGCAAAGTATCAGTCCTTTGTGCAGCCCCTCCGAGAAATCAAAATTCCTAGAGATTTTGGCCGAGTCTCCCAGTGTTGCTAATGGTACCAGCCTCTGTCTGAATGTCTATGTGTGTGTGTGTGTGTGTGTATGCATAAGTTTATTGTGATGTCATGTGTGACAAGAGCAAAGACCGTTCTGGTTCAGCATTCTTGCCCTGCCTTCAGTCTGCCAACTTGCTTGGTTGACAATGGCTGGTGAACCCAGGAGCTGATAGACGTGTACTATCCATCTGTCAACAACTTCTTGAATCAGCTATTTCCACAGGTTTTCGAAAGAAGATGAGATTTTACAAAAGGTAATTCCCAGATTCTTTTCCTGCTCCTTAGATCACACATGACAGGTTGTTGCCTCCTTCATAGATTCATAGATTCTAGGACTGGAAGGGACCTCGAGAGGTCATTGAGTCCAGTCCCCTGCCCTCATGGCAGGACCAAATACTGTCTAGACCATCCCGGATAGATATTTATCTAGCCTACTCTTAAATATCTCCAGAGATGGAGATTCCACAACCTCCCTAGGCAGTTTATTCCAGTGTTTACTGAACAAGTTTTCTCCCTCCTCCTTATGACACCCTTTTAGATACCTGAAAACTGCTATCATGTCCCCTCTCAGTCTTCTCTTTTCCAAACTAAACAAACCCAATTCTTTCAGCCTTCCTTCATAGGTCATGTTCTCAAGACCTTTAATCATTCTTGTTGCTCTTCTCTGGACCCTCTCCAATTTCTCCACATCTTCCTTGAAATGTGGTGGCCAGAACTGGACACAATACTCCAGTTGAGGCCTAACCAGCGCAGAGTAGAGCGCAAGAATGACTTCTTATGTCTTGCTCACAACACACCTGTTAATGCATCCCAGAATCATGTTTGCTTTTTTTGCAACAGCATCACACTGTTGACTCATATTTAGCTTGTGGTCCACTATAACGCCTAGATCCCTTTCTGCCGTACTCCTTCCTAGACAGTCTCTTCCCATTCTGTATGTGTGAAACTGATTGTTCCTTCCTAAGTGGAGCACTTTGCATTTGTCTTTGTTAAACTTCATCCTGTTTACCTCAGACCATTTCTCCAATTTGTCCAGTTCATTTTGACCAGCCTCCCCGGCCCACTCACTGCTGTGCGGGGCTGTAAGTGTGTCCATTGCTGGACAGCAGGAATTCCTGCCCATTTCCCTTCCGGCTGGAGCAGGATTGGAGTGTGTTTGTGTTAATGACATTGCTGTAGATTGTTGTTCGTTCCCCATCTTGACAATTCAGACAGTCCCTTTCCCATTCAGCCCCAAACATTTATCATCCAGGAGTAAGATCCCCAAATAATGAGACTGTCTTAACCAAACAAAGAGTAAATTAGGAGCAGGGGGCGTGTGCGCGCATAGGGGGTGGGGGGATATTTTCAAATTCTGAGCCCTTAGCGGGAAGTCTGATGCCCCCCCCCATGATTGTTTGACCTAGGGATGTAAATAGTGGTTAAAACGATTAACCGGTTAGAATTATATCATTTAACTCGTTAACCGTTTTACCTCAGGTCTCTCCAGCGGGCCGGCACAGGGCAGCCGGGGCTGGGGTCCCACCGACCAGGTACGGCAGGGTCTGCTCCAGGCTGCCTTGGCTGCCGCAGACAGGGCTGGAGCCACTCCAGCGTGGCTCTGTCCGGGATCCTGCCTCCCCACCGGCGTGGGGCTGCCCCCCCCCAGCACACTGCGGCCGGGACTCCTCTGGCCCAGGGGGGCTGGCCGGTCGGCGGGGTTAACTGGCAAGGTCCGGTTAACCGGTAAGCAAACTAGTAAACCCAGTACTTCCTGGTTCACCTTTGATATCCCTGGTTTGACCATGTCTAGGAAAAAAGCTTCCCAGTGTCTGCTGGGCGGGGCAGCCCCTCCCAATCTCCTACCCCATGGGCTGGGGGAGCTGCCATTGTATCTGTGCCCATCCCCCTCCCTCCTCCTGCCCTCTGGCTCTGCCCTCCCCAGCCAGTCTCTGCTTGTTCCATAGTCTCCCTCCAGCCCCCCCACAGCCCCTCCCCCACATCCCCCCTTTTCTTCCCTTTATCGGACACTCAGAGTTTCCCTCTAGTCCAGCTCTGCTCCCCTGAGCCCCAGAATTCTCCCCCTGCCCCGATACCTGTGTCTTCCCCCAGCCTCCCTCCAGCGCCCCACATCCCCCGGCCCCCTCCCGCCCCCTGCATCCCTGTTCCCCAATTCCTGCCCTCTCCCAGATCCCTGGTCACCCCCCTCCTACATCCCTGTTCCCCAATTCCTACCCCCTCCCAAATCCCTGCTCACCCCCCTCCCACATCCCTGTTCCCCAATTCCTGCCCCCTCCCAGATCCCTGGTCACCCCCCTCCTACATCCCTGTTCCCCAATTCCTACCCCCTCCCACATCCCCGGTCACCCCCCTCCCACATCCCTGTTCCCCAATTCCTGCCCCCTTCCAGATCCCCGGTCACCCCCCTCCCGCCCCCTACCACATTCCCCTTCCCCCTCCTGCCCCCTCCCACATCCCTGCTCACCCCCCTCCCACATCCCTGTTCCCCAATTCCTGCCCCCTCCCAGATCCCTGGTCACCCCCCTCCTACATCCCTGTTCCCCAATTCCTACCCCCTCCCACATCCCCGGTCACCCCCCTCCCACATCCCTGTTCCCCAATTCCTACCCCTCCCAGATCCCCGGTCACCCCCCTCCCGCCCCCTACCACATTCCCCTTCCCCCTCCTGGCCCCTCCCACATCCCTGCTCACCCCCCTCCCACATCCCTGTTCCCCAATTCCTGCCCCCTCCCAGATCCCTGGTCACCCCTCTCCTACATCCCTGTTCCCCAATTCCTACCCCCTCCCACATCCCCGGTCACCCCCCTCCCACATCCCTGCTCACCCCCTACCACATCCCTGTTCCCCAATTCCTACCCCCTCCCACATCCCCGGTCACCCCCCTCCCTCCCCCTCCCACATCCCTGTTCCCCAATTTCTGTCCCCTCCCAGATACCCGGTCATCCCCCTCCCGCCCCCTGCATCCCTGTTCCCCAATTCCTGCCCCCTCCCACAATCCCGGTCACCCCCCTCCTGCCCCCTACCACATTCCCCTTCCCCCTCCTGCCCCCTCCCACATCCCTGCTCACCCCCCTCCCACATCCCTGTTCCCCAATTCCTGCCCCCTCCCACATCCCCCGTCACTCCTCTCCCGCCCTCTCCCACATCACCCTTCCCCCTCCCCCTTCCTGCCCCCTCCCACATCCCTGGTCACCCCCCTCCTGCATCCCTGTTCCCCAATTCCTGCCCCCTCCCACAACCCTTCCCCCTCCCCCCGGCTCCCCACATGTCGCTGCCCCGCCCCCACCCCCTGCAAACCCTGGGCGCTGCTGCCGCTTCCCTCTGCCCGAGGCCGGGACTCGCAGCTCGCCCCGCTGGGAGCAGCCTGGGCCCCCCGCCCCGCACAGGCTGCACCGGGAGCAGCTCCCTGCGGGGGGCAGGTCTCCCCTTCTCCCCACATGGGGCACTGCCGGGGGGGCTCGGGGTCCCAGTCAGGGGGGCCGGGCCGGGGTCTCTGCCCGGGGAGAGTCTCGGTGGGGGGGGAGGCCGTGGGAATATCCCTCCCCCGCCTGCAGCCAGGGCTCGGGGGGCCCCAGCGGCAGCAGCCGAGGCCCGGGGGGGCTGGCAAGGCAGCGCCCGCAATTCACTCCTGCTGCTGGGCTGGGCCCCGGCTCGCTCCGCCCGGCGCCTCCTGGGCCCTGGCGAGCTGGAGTCGCTGGGTCTGGCCGGGGGGTCTGGCTCTTATTCATGTCTTGTGGTGTCACCCCCCGGCCCCCAGCAGGGACGTGGGGCCAAGGGGTCCATGCCCAGGGGCCCAGGGATTTCAAAGGCGCCGGGCCGAGGGGATCGATCTGTGTTTTTAAATAAAAATGAAGATACAAAATGTCACTAGATCAGTCGATGCCACAACTTACGCCTAGTGGGTGACAGACCCCCCCGTCCCCCGCTGGTGCACACAGCCAGAGATGCCCCAAGGCCGACCAACAACCGTGGTCTGGTGCCACCCCACTACCCCGCCCACAGACCCATGGGGCTTCCCCCCACAAGCCCCCAGGCCCCAGTGTGGCCCACCACTCCACAATCCCCCACCGACTGTCCTCCTCGCCCCAAGCCAGGGTGCAGCCACCCCACCCAGCTGTGCCACCCGACAGCCCCTCCCCCCACAGCCCCCCACAGCCATGCTGTGTCCCCCTGGGGGCAGCCATGCTGCTGCCCCTCACTACCTCCCAGCCCAACAGCCACAGCCATGCCATTGACCCAAGCCCCCGATCCAAGTCCCCTATAGCCTCTCCCTCCCCCAGGCCCCTCCCAGACCCAGGCCCCATCCGTACAACCCAATCGCCCCCTGCCAACAACCCCCCTCTCCTCTCCCACAGCACCGATCCATCCCCTACCCTCCCACACCACACAGACCCCTCCACCTCCCAGCTGTGCCACCCCCCCACCCCGAGCCAGACCACCAACCCCGTCAGACACCCTCCCCTGCTGGTGCACCAAGGTCTCCCCAAGACCGACAACAGCTATGAATTAAAACCCCACAGTGTTTGTTGGGGCTACTGGAGCCGTGGGACCTACCTGGAGATGCTGAAATCTCACTCTTGTCTCTCTTCTCCTGCCCCCATCTCCAAGCCAGGCACTGGGCAGTTCAGTGGTGAAGTGATGAACTGATGATCATCAGTTTGTTTTATGATGGGGGGAGGGGGGAGGTTTAAACTATTTCCCTGGATCAAGTCTCCCTTGGTGTAGTAAGTGAAGGCCCTGATAACGGCTCAGGATGAGGCCTGAGGCCTGAACTAAAGTAATGCTCAAGACTTTGCTAACATAAAGCAAAGTTAATCTGTGAGCAAGAGGCAGGCCCTGCTCACAGAAGCTGGCAAGGAAAGGGCTGATGTTGCATAAATATATATCCACTTAGCATAGTTACAGTATAAACATGGTACCAAGACACACTATACCGAAACATTCCACAGATAACATGGAACAGGCCGACCCATCCCAATGACAGGGGCAAAAGGGTAAAATGATGGATAGAGTTGTTTTGATCCAACCAACAGGTACAAGGTGCGAGGCGGCACTTTACTACGTAGGGAGGTTGTACCTTGCTACGTGGAGGGGTTGCACCTCAATACGTCAGGAGTGATATGTAACTTGTTTGTACCCGTGTATAAGAATGTATCCCTG